>NC_036859.1:34099605-34160596 GCF_002910315.2 Salvelinus sp. IW2-2015
TAATAACAACAGATGGACTACAAATAATAACAACAGGGGATAACTTTATGACATCAGATCACATCTGTGCTCCTACCGGAGGCTTACCAAGGATTCCCTTTTCATAAGATCATTCTCTCTGTACAGTAGAAACACATGTCAAACACACACACATATATATATACACACACACAAACACTAAAATAAAAGACAGTCATTTCTATCTATGTATCCTACCTTTTAGTTCACACTCCAACAACACATTTTACAACACATAATAGTTATGACAGAATATACATTTTTGATGAGGTTGCTTGTATAACCTTTTGTACACAACTACTGTTGTGTTAAATGTGCTGTACAGTCGTGGCCAAAAGTTTTGAGAATGACACAAATATTAATTTCCACGAAGTTTGCTGCTTCAGTGTCTTTAGATATTTTTGTCAGATGTTACTATGGAATACTGAAGTATAATTACAAGCATTTCATAAGTGTCAAAGGCTTTTATTGACAATTACATGAAGTTGATGCAAAGAGTCAATATTTGCATTGTTGACCCGTATTTTTCAAGACCTCTGCAATCCGCCCTGGCATGCTGTCAATTAACTTCTGGGCCACATCCTGACTGATGGCAGCCCATTCTTGCATAATCAATGCTTTGAGTTTGTCAGAATTTGTGGGTTTTTGCTGGTCCATTGAACCGCTCTCCTTGAAGTTCTTGATGATCCGATAAATGGTTGATTTAGGTGCAATCTTACTGGCAGAAAAATCCTTGCCTGTGAAGCCCTTTTTGTGCAAAGCAATGATGACAGCACATGTTTCCTTGCAGGTAACCAAGAAAGAGCAATGATTCCAAGCACCACCCTCCTTTTGAAGCTTCCAGTCTGTTATTCGAACTCAATCAGCATGACAGAGTGATCTCCAGCCTTGTCCTCGTCAACACTCACACCTGTGTTAACAAGAGAATCACTGACATGATGTCAGCTGGTCCTTTTGTGGCAGGGCTGAAATACAGTGGAAATATTTTGGGGGGATTCAGTTAATTTGCATGGCAAAGAGGAACTTTGCAATTAATTGCAATTCATCTGATCACTCTTCATAACATTCTGGAGTATATGCAAATTGCCATCATACAAACTGAGGCAGCAGACTTTGTGAAAATTAATATTTGTGTCATTCTCAAAACTTTTGGCCACGACTGTACATCAGTTGTACGACTTAAGGTGTAACGAGTTGAGTTGACCTTGAGGGTATCTTCAACCACAGCGGAGTCAATTGATGAAAAGTTTCACCCAGTTCTCCTCGCATTCCTGAAAATATTCCTGCCAAGACAACTTAATTGAAAAGTTGAGGATTTGGATTTGGTCGTCTCCGGGAAGAAGACTCCCAAACGATTCCATTAATCTCACAGCAGAACATCAGGTTGACTGTGTGAGCCACTGCTGTAGAGTACTGCCCATACAGAGTTACAAAGGAAATATCTTCATCTACACTACATAGTATTCCTCTCCCTCACGCTATCCATCTCCCTCCCTGTCCCCATATCCCCACCTCTCCGTCCCCATATCCCCACCTCTCCCTCTGTTACGGATACAGGTATCCTGTGTGTATTTCTCTCCTTCTCCCCTACTCACAGGTGGCAATCATCATTCCCTAATCAGTYGCCAATCAGTCGCTAATCAGAAGACACACCTGCTCCGTTTCCCTTACCCAATCACATCCCCTTTCCCTTGGTTTAAAAGTATCCMAATCAGTTCTCTCTGGAGATCTCGCTTTTGTTTTTGCAACTACATGTCACTTTGTCTGTTATCCTGTGAGTATTGTATTGTTATGGTGTATGACTGTTTGTTGGTGGGAAAAGGGGATAACCAGCCAAGTCGCCCATGGTACATTACCCGTAGGGAAACCGTGTCTAAATACCCTAGTTAGAACTGGGCGGACCACCCACTGTATTTCTGGTTAGTTAGTTAGTTGTTCTTAAAGCAGGCTAGACTAGCTTAGGGGTTTGTTAGAATATTTATTCTTTCTTTCCTTGGGTCCAGCTCAGCATCTTTTTCTCACACCCCATTGCCGTGTGTTTAAAATAAACCAGAATTGTTTGACGGTAGGTTTGAGTTGTCTGTGGTTTTTCGTTCTCACTGTTACTTTTTCACTGGTGTGATTTGCATGAGATATGTTACGGGTCTCGTTTCCATCCCCCCCTAGACTGCAGGGCAAAAGGGGTTCGTAACACCCTCTCTCCCTCTCCCTCCAGTTCTCCATGTCCCATCTCCTTTTCCCTTCCTCCCCATCTCCATTCCTCTCTCTCCCCATCTCCATTCCTCTCTCTCCCCATCTCCATTTCTCTCATTCTCTCTCCCCATTTCCCCCTCCCATCAGACCACATTATTTTATTTCTCATGGTCTGAGAGTCCTTTAGGTGTCTTTTGGCAAATTCCAAGAGGGCTTTCATGTGCCCTTTACTGAGGAGTGGCTTCCATCTGGCCACTCTAYCATAAAGGCCTGATTGGTGGAGTGCCGCAGAAGTGGTTGTCCTTCTGGAAGGTTCTCCCATCTCCACAGACGAACTCTGGAGGTCTGTCAGCGTGACCATCGAGTTCTTGGTCACCTCCCTGACCAAGGCCCTTCTCTATTGCTCAGTTTGGCCGGGCGGCCAGCTCTAGGAAGAGTCTGGATGGTTCCAAACGTCTTCCACTTAAGAATGATGGAGGCCACTGTGTTCTTGGGGACCTTCAATGCTGCAGACATTTGTTGGTACCCTTCCCCAGATCTGTGCCTCAACACAATCCTGTCTTGGAGCTCTACAGATAATTCCTTCAACCTCATGGCTTGGTTTTTGCTCTGACATGCACTGTCAACTGTGGGACCTTATATAGACAGGTTTGTGCCTTTCCAAATCATGTCCAATCAATGGAATGTACCACAGGTGGAATCCAATCAAGTTGTAGAAACATCTCAAGGATGATCAATGGAAAAAAGGAGCACTGAGCTCAACTTCGAGTCTCATAGCAAAGGGTCTGAATACTAAGGTATTTCTGTTTTAAATATTTAAAGAAATTTGCAAAATTTCTATAAGCTGTTTTCACTTTGTCATTTTGGGGAATTGTGTGTAAATTGATGAGGATTTTGGAAATGTTAATCCATTTTAGAATAAGGCTGTAACGTAACAAAATGTGGAAAAAGGGGTAATAATACTTCCCGAATGCACTGTATCTTACCAAGGATCCAAAAGACTTCCCCACACTTCAGTCTATGTGTTGTGTTGATTCTGACTGATGGTTGTGATGAGTGCTGTGTCTGTGACCTCCAGTGAGCCAAGCTGTGGCGTGAACGAGTTCACGGTGTATCCCCTGGCCCTGTCTGGAGCCCCGGAGCCTGGGAACCAGAGGAGGGGCCATGGGAACATCCTATCTGCATTCCTACCTGGGGAAAGGACATGAACACAGCAGCACCTCCGGGACAAATTACTTCCTCTGACTGAAACACTAAAGCCACGGATTTGGAGCAAGCGCATCCAATTAACCCCGCGACGGACCTGAGGATGATACCACGGAGATCGACTCGTACATGCCTATCAAAGCTGAAAGCTCATTGTGCCGTCGCCAATGGCACCCTATCTCTACATAGTGCACTATGTGGGCCTGGTGAAAAGTAGTGCACTATATAGGGAATAGGGTGCCATTTGAGACGCAACCCATCTACGAAGAATGCAGAAGGGGAGATAAAGCTTTTCACCACTCTCAAAGCCTTATTGTAACAACATTTCTTTCCAGCAGCTTTTTCGAAATGTAAGATACAACCACAAAATTACTCTTGGAGGATTAGATTTCTGTTAGATTTCTGTCTACGCATGTGATACAAATGAGATGTTATGGTGACTCCCGTATAGGTATTCTCAGCCTCTGTATGAGTAGCATTGAATGCTGCATCAGAGCCATACTATACACATATTCATTCTCCCTCCATCACCCACCTCTAACAGGTCCCATCACCCACCTCTACAGCATCCCATCACCACTCTACAGCATCCCCATCACCCCACCTCTACAGAGTCCATCACCCACCTCTCACAGAGTCCCATCACCCACCTCTACAAGAGTCCCATCACCACCTCTACAGACGTCCCATCACCACCTCTACAGAGTCCCATCACCCACCTTACGAGTCCCATCACCCACCTCTACAGAGTCCCATCACCTCTACACCCACTCTACAGAGTCCCATCACCCCACCTCTACAGAATCCATCACCCACCTCTACAGAGTCCCATCACCCACCTCCATAAGAGTCCCATCACCCACCTCTACAGAGTCCCATCACCCACCTCTACAGAGTCCCATCACCCACCTCTACAGAGTCCCATTCCCTCTTCCATCACCCACCTGCCTCTACAATCGTTCATGGCTCAAAGGTCAAAGCTGTCTAATCAATTGTGGAGGGAGAACGGTCCTGAAACCGTCCATCTAGTTATGTGTTTGATATTCATCATAGGTTTGATGTACCCTACAGACACAAGTGAGACACCCTACAGACACAAGCGAGGAGGATTGTTCACACCAGAAGCCCACACGATCCCACTATTGAAACAAGGTGACAGTTTGAGAAGAATAGGTGAGCCATTTTTTTTCTTCTTCCCGTAATGAAATGAATATGCAGACTATGCAGTCGAGCGAGGAAAAGGAAGGAYGTCCTGAGTCGTCCTTGTAAATAGATTGAGGGGGAATTTTTAATACCAGCAACTGTACGATTGTGTGTAACCATAACTACCAACCATGTCGAATAGATGGAGCGGAAATATACTGGAGATAACTGATGATGTGACTATAGTCAGTGTACTGTGCATAGCAAATGGGTGACTGTTGCCATTGATAGGCATTCTCCCCTACAGTATACCTTAATGATTCTCCCGCATTCTCAAACTTACATCAGATRTCAAATGACACGCTCAAACTTGATAAAAACCACGGGAGATTAATTGTAATACTTTCAAAATGTTAATCTGCCGAAAAAACCCAGCAAACAAGTGACATTTCCATGTGTCACACATCAGGCTTAGCAGTAGGGTCTCTACCCATGAGAATAGCTGCCAATAACATGCCTACTTGAATCTGAATTCAACACGATAAGACACAGCATCAACATACAGAGTAGCATTACAGACACAATCTTTAGTTTGTTTCATGACAGAAACGACAGACACACCACTTGGTTCGGTATAAAGCTGAGAAATTGGGCTGGGGAATTGAAACTACTCTCAAATGTATAGATGGAGTAAATCAATGGAGTACATTATATTTTGGGGTATGATAGGGGAAGAAACATTTCTAAGCCCATGAGGCATTAACCTATATTCTTCAAGAAGCAATGGGTATAAATCATTAATATCCCAGATTGTGCCTTTAAAACTGTCACTCCAGCCTAAATAGAAAAGGGCAATTCTCCAAGGGCCAATTACAATGTGCTGCAGTAACCTTTCTGGGCCACAGCTCATAGATATCCTGTTCCTTTTCTTTCAAGGGACACTGGGCTTTAGCTTTTATGTTTGCCCCACTCCCAGCAGCTTCATTCATTTGAGTGGTAAATCAGACTTGGAGCCCATTAAATGTCCGGGAGCTAGGGAGAGCATACATATTTTAAACCTTAGATAAACACACCAGGGACCTCTTTACAGGAAGCAGGCACCAGCTGGCTTCTTCTCTTGTTTTACGTTGTTGGGTTATAACTAGAAATATACTTATTCCTGTTACTATATAAAGAACTTGTTGATTTACTTTTTTAAAATATTTATTTTTTAAATTTAACCTTTATTTAACTAGGCAAGTCAGTTACGTTACACACAACTGTTTATGTTCTGTGTCATTGAAGGTTCAATAAGGAATGTGTATGGAAAGTTACTGAGGGAGGCGAAGGGCAACAGTTTGTCTCTGATAAGGCAGGCCAGCAGCGGAACTACGGAGGAGCCAGGAATTTGGCTTGAGGTCAAGTCAACAGATGTAGTGAGAAGAAACCTCTGGGAGGGGGAGGGGCCCACCCCAAAGACCCTCCTACTACAGTCCTATCTCACACACACACACTTCCACGCCAACGAAAATTCTAGAATCAGGAAGGGCAAACTGGTGTGCTTGATCAAATCGAAATTTTATATGGTACACATACACAATGGTTGAGCAGATGTTTAAATGGCAGGCAGTGTAGTGAATTTTTTGTGGGCTTCTGCTAGTTCTTGACCGTGCAGCAATATCTGTACAAGTAAACTAACGAATTTTCACAACAACTACCTTTATAACACACAAGTGTAAAGAATGAATATAGGAATATGTACATATAAATATTTATGGATGGAGCGATGGCTGAACGGCAATAGGACAAGATGCAGTAGATGGTATAGAGTACAGTATATACATAGAGTATATGAGTAGTGTAGGGTATGTAAACATTATATAAAGTGGATTGTTTAAAGTGACTAGCGATACCATTCATTACAATCGCACTTTTATTTATTAAAGTTGGCTTAGAGATTTGAATCGGGTATGTTGGCAGCAGCCACTCATGTTAGTGATGCTGTATGGCCTTGAGATAGAAGCTGTTTTTCAGTCTCTCGGTCCCAGCTTTGACACCTTCTGACCTCTGCCTTCTGGATGATAACGGGGTGAACAGGCCAGTGGCTGCGGGTGGTTGTTGCCCTTGATGATCTTTTTGGCTTCCTGTGACAGTCGGTGGTGTCTCGATGTCCCTCCCCACACACACAAACACAATTTGCCATGGGTAGATTTTGCAGTTTATTAACAAATTTCCTGCAATTCTACAACATTTTGCCATAGGTGGAAGCAAATGTTTTTATAGGATAGCTGATGACCTGGTCGGAATTCGAGTCCCCCACCCAACAAAAAAATTAAATTATATTTATTTTGTATTATATATTTTTTAAATCAGGCATAAAGTTCCGGCTTCAGTTGGGACAGAGAGGAGTCAGAAATGAGACCCACTCACACATACTGCTGTATCCGCCTCTTCCCAGCTAAATATGAGCACAATCCAGACCTATTTTATGCCCCGCCTACCCAAACACGTGATTTGTTGGGGAGTTTTCTGTCTGTTTCTCCTTTGGAAATGTCCAAGAGAATCTGACATCCACTCCTCTGTCCAAGAGAATCTGACATCCACTCCTCTGTCCAAGAGAATCTGACATCCACTCTCTGTCCAAGAGAATCTGACATCCACGCCTCTGTCCAAGGAGAATCTGACATCCACTCCTCTGTCCAAGAGAATCTGACATCCACCTCCTCTGTCCAAGAGAATCTGACATCCACTCCTCTGTCCAAGAGAATCTGACATCCACGCCTCTGTCCAAGAGAATCTGACATCCACTCCTCTGTCCAAGAGAATCTGAACATCCACTCCTCTGTCCAAGAGAATCTGACATCCACGCCTCTGTCCAAGAGAATCTGACATCCACGCCTCTGTCCAAGAGAATCTGACATCCATTGCCGTACTCCAACATTGCTAGCCATAGGTGTGTGATTTCCGAGTATGACATTTTACATGTAACATCTTGAACAATGTAATGTGGACATTTTGCACGCCAAGTAGGATCATCATCATATTGGAGGAACATATGGTGCCCAGTTAACAAATCTCACACGCACACAAAGACACACACTAAATCTAATCTAATTTTATTGKTCACACACAYATTTAGCAGATGTTATTGCGGGTGTAGCGAAACGCTTGTGTTYCTAGCTCCAACAGTGCCGTAATATCTAACAATTTCACAACAATACACACAAATCTAAAAGTAAAAGAATGGAATTAAGAAATATATAAATATTAGGATGAGCAATGTCGGAGTGGCATTGACTAAAATACAGTAGAATAGAAAACAGTGTATATATATATATATATATATATATATATATGGGATGAGTAAAGCAGTATGTAAACGTTATTAAAGTGACTAGTGTTCCATTATTAAAGTGGCCAGTGATTCCATGTGTATATACAGTATATAGGGCAGCAGCCTCTAAGCTAGTGATGGTTATTTAACAAATCAAATCAAATTTATATAGCCCTTCTTACATCAGCTGATATATCAAAGTGCTGTAMGGAAACCCAGCCTAAAACACCAAACAGCAAGCAATGCAGGTGTAGAAGCACTCTAGAAACTCCCTAGAAAGGCCAAAACCTAGGAAGAAACCTAGAGAGGAACCAGGCTATGAGGGGTGGCCAGTCCTCTTCTGGCTGTGCCRGGTGGAGATTATAACAGAACATGGCCAAGATGTTCATAATGACCAGCATGGTCCAATAATAATAATCATAGTGGTTGTCGAGGGTGCAGCAAGTCAGCACCTCAGGAGTAAATGCCAGTTGGCTTTTCATAGCCGATCATTGAGAGTATCTCTACCGCTCCTGCTGTCTCTAGAGAGTTGAAAACAGCAGGTCTGGGACAGGTAGCATGTCTGGTGAACAGGTCAGGGTTCCATAGCCGCAGGCAGAACAGTTGAAACTGGAGCAGCAGCACGGCCAGGTGGACTGAGGACAGCAAGGAGTCATCATGCCAGGTAGTCCTGAGGCATGGTCCTAGGGCTCAGGTCCTCCGAGAGAGAGAAAGAAAGAGAGAATTAGAGAGAGCATACTTAAATTCACACAGGACACCGGATAAGACAGGAGAAATACTCCAGATATAACAGACTGACCCTAGCCCCCCGACACAAACTACTGCAGCATAAATACTGTAGGCTGAGACAGGAGGGGTCAGGAGACACTGTGGCCCCATCCGATGATACCCCCGGACAGGGCCAAAAAGGCAGGATATAACCCCACCCACTTTGCCAAAGCACAGCCCCCACACCACTAGAGGGATATCTCCAACCACCAACTTACCATCCTGAGACAAGGCCGAGTATAGCCCACAAAGATCTCCGCCACGGCACAACCCAAGGGGGGGCGCCAACCCAGATAGGAAGACCACGTCAGCGACTCAACCCACTCAAGTGACTTACCCCTCCTAGGGACGGCATGGAAGAGCACCAGTAAGCCAGTGACTCAGCCCCTGTAATAGGGTTAGAGGCAGAGAATCCTAGTAGAGAGGATCTGATGGCCTTGAGATAGAAGCTGTTTTTCAGTCTCTTGGTCCCAGCTTTGATGCACCTGTACTGACCTCGCCTTCTGGATGATAGCGGGGTGAACAGTCCGTGGCTCGGGTGGTTGATGTCCTTAATTATCTTTTTGGCCTTCCTTTGACATCGGGTGCTGTAGGTGTCCTGAAGGGCAGTGTGCCCAGGTGATGCGTTGGGCAGACCGCACCACCCTCTGGAGAGCCCTGTGATTGTGGGCAGTGATAGGGATGCCGTCTGGGCCAAGGAGGAGATATAAAAACAAGAAGGGAGAGAGAAGAGGATTTACATATGACTATGGCCACACTCAGACGCATGAACACGGATTAAATTGTGTATGACATAAGTAAAAAGACGGACGACCGTTTGTGCGTGCTCTGTCGAACAATCATCACCCATCGCCATCCATTGTCATTAATCTGGCAACGAATGACTCCCATTGAAAGGGAAGACATCCAGGRGAGTATTCACTAGGAGTCAAATCGAAGGAAATTGCGGAAACGGGGCGGGACYAACCTCAACTTGTCCAATAAGAAAGCTTGTTTTTGTGGCAACTTTTTCCTGCTAAACAGTTTGCTACGGTATGCACTAATGAATACCCTCCTGCTTTAGTGGGTTGCACAGCCCTTTATAAAGCCAACACCTTCACCTGCTCAACTCCTACAATCCAAGCACGAAGCCACAACGACCAATCCAAGCTTGACGGATGGATAGAAAAGAGCTATCCATCCAGGACCAAGACACCTACTACTACACACCTGGTACTACTGTTAGTTCTATCTAAGCCTATATCAAATGGGTATGGACGGGTATACCCTAGCTCAAGACCAAAAATGTGAAGTAGGCCACAACAAGAGAAGTAGACTCAAATCATTCCAATCCCTTTTAAGCAGTGTGCCGATTGCTTTGAAATTGATGACTGCATTTTAACTTGGTCTTGTAAACCTTGTAATCTGATAGCCAGGGGTTAAGTTAATTTGGAATTGGGAGGTAGCGAGCCCTCCTTTTGGTGACCATTCAAAGCCGAAAGTTGTTTTATTGCTATTACAAATATATGTTGTAATAGCTGTAAGCTTAATTGTTATTTTAATTTATCCGCCCAGTAGGCTAGTGTAATTTTGGTTTTATGTCTATTGGTATGAAAATAAACAACTTGCTATTTAGAGCATTTCCCACAAGTACATGTCCTGTTTTTGGCTTCAAAAGACAATAACATTTACATTTACATTTAAGTMATTTAGCAGACACTCTTATCCAGAGCGACTTACAATTGTAGACTATAACAAATGTGCATTGTCATGCAGTGACAGAATGATAATTGAGATAATGCAAATCATTAAATGATTACTTAGTTGGGCTAACTTTTTTACTTCTTGCTGTAAAAACTGTTTTGTTAATTTTTTATTTATTCAGTTAAGGATCTGCCCCTTTCTTCAATTTTTGCCTAAAATGACTTCCCCAAATCTAACTGCCTGTGGCTCAGGACATGAAGCAAGGATATGCTGATTCTTGGTACCATTTGAAAGGAAACAMTTTGAAGTTTGTGGAAATCTGAAGGAAATGTAGGAGAATATAACACATTAGATCTGGTAGGTAGCCTAGGGGTTAGAGCGTTGGACTAGTAACCGAAAGGTTGCAAGATCGAATCCCCGAGCTGACAAGGTAAAAATCTGTCGTTCTGCCCCTGAACAAGGCACTGTTCCTAGGCCGTCATTGAAAATAAGAATTTGTTCTTAACTGACTTGCCTAGTTAAATAAAAGGTAAAAAATATATAATACAAAGTAAAAAACCAACTGTTTTTTGTGTATTTTTTTTGTACCATCATCTTTGAAATGCAAGAGAAAGGCCATAATGTATTATTCCAGCCCAGCTGCAATTTCAATTTTGGCCTAGATGGCAGCAGTRTATGTGCAAAGTTTTAGACTGATCCAATGAACCATTGTATTTCTGTTCAACATGTTGGCTCAAGACTGCCCAAATGTGCCTTATTGGTTTTCATATTCCAAATGATGCACTCTCCTCAAGCAATAGCATGGTATTATTTCACTGTGATAGCTACTGTAAATTGGACAGTACAGTTAGATTAACAAGAATTGAAGCTTTCTGCCAATATCAGATATGTCTATGTCCTGGGAAAGGTTCTTGTTACTTACAACCTCATGCTAATCACATTAGCCTACGTTAGCTCAACCGTGCCGTGGGAGACCCACCGATCCTGAAGTTTTAAGAACAAATTCTTACTTACAATGAAGGCCTAACAGGGAACAAATTCTTATTTACAATGACGGCCTACTAGGGCACAGCTGCCTTGTTCAGGGGCAGAAGACAGATGTTTTACCTTTATCAGCTCAGGGATTCGATTCAGCAACCTTTCGGTTACTATCACTTAAATATACAATGAGCGCCCAAATAGCGCAGATGCTGCTAGGCAGCGCAGATGCTGCTAGGCAACACAATACTCAGAGATAAACTGGCCCCGGGAAAAAAGTTGTGCGGGCGGCCTCCTCCTTGGCTACTATGTTGCAATATTAATATTCTCGGAGCCGCCTTGTTGATACAAAATGTTAAAATCTTCTCAGAGCCGCCTTGTTCGTTGATACAATGTTTCAATATTCTCAGAATGTTTTCCTTCCCTGCGGTGAGTAATGCACACGCAAATGCAAAAATGAGCAGGATGCACACATAAGGAACATTTCTGAATCAGTGTTGCCAACTTAGTGGCTTTGTTGCTATATTTAGCGAGTATTCAGACCTCTCTAGCGACACATTTTCAAAAAAGCGACAAATCTAGTGACTTTTTCTGGTGTTATTGGAGACTTTTGGAGACTGACGTGAAAGTACGTATTGTTCTTACTCTTCTCAACGAGCTGCCTCGTCCAAAAGCACATACAGGCGGCCCAGTCCTCTCGCAGCAGTCCCTCCCAGCTGCAGTCAGAGCAGGAGATGTTAACCCCTCCGAGTCCAGACTGCAAATAAATCGCGCATGCGGGAAGCCGCCGCTGATCCCGCCTTAGGGAGGGATGTAAATGTAAAAAACTAAACAAAAAAACTAAAAATAAAATAAAAAATAAACTAAGTAACTCCACCAGAGTGTCTCTTTAGGGTCACTTTTGCCGGTCCCAAGCCCGGATAAAGGAGGAGGGTTGGAATTGTGACATAAAAAAAACCAAGAATCGACAGAAGAAAGTTATTTTGTAGTTCTAAACATATTTAGGGTCTTTTTTACTCACTTTTGTCTGTCCCACGACGTTATTCCTCTCTCCTACAGCGTCCATCACAATTACATGCACATGGCCAATTATGCAAATTTGGTGATGACGTCATCTAGTGTGTGGTCCCGTGTGGCTCAGTTGGTAGAGCATGGCGCTTGCAACGCCAGGGTTGTGGGTTCATTCCCCACGGGGGGACCAGGATGAATATGTATGAACTTTCCAATTTGTAAGTCGCTCTGGATAAGCGCGTCTGCTAAATGCTTAAGATGAAGTGTAAATCTACGACTTTTATGTGGAGCCAATAGCGACTTTCCTTACTGGGAGTTGGCAAAATGCTCTGAATGCAGAGCAACAATTTTGGTGGGAATCACACGAGACGACACTGTCATATAGTACACTGTATGCGCGTTCCACGAGGTGGCTTCATATAGCCATAGCAGGCGGTGGGAAACCTTTCCATGTGAGTGCCAATTTACAATTGATCCTAAGTCTCTAAAGACTGCGAGCCAGTTATGACTTGCATATAAGCATTGTAGGCTACTTACTCAACCGTGCCCAAAATGTCTAACTGGCCACAAACTGAATAATTCTAGCTACTAGACATGACGATGTCCATCAGCCAACGCCACGGAGCTCCTCTTGTCTACCTGTACGGAGGCAGTGTCCATCAGCCACGCCCAGGAGCTCCTCTATGTCTACCTGTACGAGGCAGTGTCCATTCAGTGGTGCTGAATGGCACGCGGCTTAAGGTGTAGATTTTCCTTTTGTATTTTACGATTTTCTTAATTCTTTGGTCGAGTTTGTCTTCATACGTCCTTTTGTCAATTGTAGGCCTAAGTAAATCATTTTATGTATGCCTTTTATTTCAATGCATGTGTTGGAATTATCTAGCATAGTTTATATTCGCAGTCCACGGTTTAATGCTCCGGTTACTTTCACATTGATGTCGGTTTTTGAATTCGGCCTTGAGACTTGATAGCAAATGTATTGTGTCCCATTTCATGTTGCACTGTTCGCTCTGTTTCACAAGTAAAGTAGTATGTATAAGGTTCAGTAGTACATTCTACACGCCATTGCACAGACATTTAAACCTAATATTGCGGTGATAATTAATGTGTGGGGTCATTTGTTTGTTCTTGCTGTTCTCCAAATAGCATTTTAGTTTGTAAATGATGTAGGCTAGAACTACATTAAAGTGTGTGTATTTCTAGACACCCTACATTACCATACCCATAGTTTAGCTGACTGCCATCACTGATCTGATGCATCTACACCACCCTTCAGGTGAGCAAGACATCTGTTTCTCCACTCCTGGACTTCACCTGGCCAATATTATAACGTGTTAATGTTGTAACTTACCTCTGTGCTGCTAGGGGTTGTTTCAATACTTGTTTCTAAATTATGACTCAACATTCCTACYTATTTATAAAAATGTATCATCTGACCAAAGATGGTCACAGACTGTGGCACTGCCAGTGATGAGATCAGATATCCAATTTCGACAACTCCACCCCCGAGTCAATCAATCTTGGTTTGGTCAGGTCACCTTCACGTCCCATAATAACATAACTACAGAGGGTGGCTGGTCATTTATTACACCAGTGTCATCTACATTCTTGCACATGGAACCTCTTAGAATGGCGCTGCAATGTATAGCAGCCATTTTACGGGCTCCTGACCAATTCGRCAATTGTTTAGTTTTTTTGCTCCRWGTTCTCTGTATTGTTGGGAAGGTCTCCCRTAAGTAAGCATTTCACTGTTCGTCTACCTACGCCTGTTGTTTTACGAAGCATGTGACTAACACAATTCAAGTTAACGTCATAGCGAAAAGATTTTGCTGACGGAAGACGAGCGTTTCATTTTGGACAAGTGCATGAAGTCCCTTAAGGTTTGTCCRCTTTCTTCTGTTTGGCATCTAATGAATAGGACCCAGAGACATGGCTCGGAATTTACAGGAAGCCTGATCTGTTCTCCATCTTCGACACTACCTGGTTGTGTTCCAGTATAAGTGGGCAAAGTTCCATTTCAGGGTACTGTATATTTCGGGGCAGCAGTGGTTAGATCATAGTCTAGTGGTTAGATCATTGGGCCAGTAAGCGAAATGTTGCTAGATCGAATCCCTGAACTGACAAGGTAAAAATCTGTCCTTCTGCCTCTGAACAAGGCAGTTAACCCACTGTTCCTAGGCCGTAATTGTAAATAAGAATTTGTTCTTAACTGACTTGCCTAGTTTAAAAAAAAGGAGAGAAAAAAAGTAGTCTGACTCATTGGGTAACAATTGGTTGACTCACCATGTGTTTTTCCCACCACATTTTAGACACTGGCATAGTTTTGCTGTTCTAAAGTAGCTGATATACTGAGGTATTTTATTTTACAAAGCTGACTGATTACACACCCATTTTTAAACTTAAAGACTATTCTTCMAAGCCACTGTTCCATTTACCAACAGTAAATGTCAGTAAGACAGGTAATATTATGATGTTACTGTATTGTGTTATAAGTTCAGTTTTCATAACTATATGTAACCAGGACAAAAAAATGGGCCCTAGTGGGGTTCAGGTCATGTGGGCAGGAAAAACCCATCTCTGCATGGTAAAGGTAGAAGTAAACAGCAACACAATCAAGACACGTTCCTCTACCAGCTTTATGATCCATTTGCACTGTGAACACATAACAATGCAATATTCGCCATCATTCCTTTCATTTGCGCCACACAAAAAAACACTAGGGAGCAAAGGCTGGAATTGACTGTCTGAAAAATGTGAACATATCAATCCCACTGAATCATAAAGATCTTTGATATGCATCAATAAGAGAATAGCTTTTTTGATTTTCTTCAAAGTCTGTTCAGAAAGTTTGGCTCTTATATCATATATACATTTGGATCGCATGGAACATCATTCAGATGCTACAGGGCTGCATCATAGTGCCCAAAAGCAGCGCCATTGAGGACCGCCACCATTTTTAAGTAGTCAACTTGGTGGGACTTCCTATGTCTTAAGGAAGGATTGCAAAATCCATCCAGGTCACCAGAAGTGATCAGCAAATTAATTTAGCKGGTGAGCAAACATTCCATAACTGCAGGTGGCAGTAAATCAACCTTGGCCTTGTTCAAACACACTCCAGGTGGCACTGTGTACCTTTCGGTTTACCAACTCAGAAGTAGTAGATTAAGAAAATGGACTACTTCAAAATGGAGATGGCATCAATGGCGCTGCCTGTGCACTTTGACACCATAATAACAGAAACAAAGAGCCCTCTATAATTCTCTATGGGCTGCCTACCTACACTCTGTCAAACTGGGTTTCAGTCACAAATGGCACCATATTCCATTCATAGTGCACTACCTTTGACCAGGGCCCTGTGTTTAGACACTGCGTAGACAAAGTAGTGCGCTATATATGGAGTAGGGTGCCATTTCAGAGGCAGCCTGGGGGGTGGTACCTTTATTAAGAAAGTAAAAACACAGGAAAATGATTCTGACAGAGGTCTCATATCCAGTGATTTTAATTTGCACCACCAGATTTCCAGAGGGCTTCTTAGCCAGCTCATGTTTCACATGGAATGTACAGGATTCATTTCACAAAGGAAATAGTACGAGAAGAGGTTTCTTCTCTCACCTCCATCTATCCATCCGCTCTCTCTCTCTCCATCTCGCTCTCTCTTCAACCTCGGTCTCCACAGTAAGATCCTCTGATGTTAGAAAATAGTTTTGATATAGTTTTTTTTATTTTTTATTTTACATTAGAACTTGAAAAAACATTGGAAGCTCCAACTTCCCCTCCCCATGTCCAGAGTGACATACTGCATCTGCTGCTTGTAACTATAGAGACCAGGTAGAAGGTATTTTCCTGAAGGACTATCTGAACACGGGGGCTTTTTCTGGGAGCCCAAAGTGCTAGTAGGGTACCCAGTCTCTTCTAGAGGTAGTCCTGGTAGGGAGGAGGAAGGGGGGGGGGGCTAGGTTTGTGGCAGGGGGTTTATAAATGCCTTGACGGGACCTGTGGAGGAAGGAGGCCACGGTCCGGGCTCAGAACCTCAGGTGGGACTTGTGTTTCACCATGTATCTGTAGGTGGAACAGGACGAGAACTGGTCAGTAGGAGCTCATGCATTCTACAATGTCATCTTATTCAAATATACTGTACATCCCAACTGTGTCTAACCCCAGAGAACATTTACAGATAGATTATTTAGCTCCATGTATACGAGTGCTAACATTTACAATAACCCATCTACACAGAAATCTTCATTTCACTTTTTTCCCCCTTCAGTAATTTCCCCCAGACATTTTATTGAAAATATATCCCAGACTAGAAGGAGGGGAGGGTACATGACAGAGGAGGTGGGTTTAATATCAACCCCATTGTGTCATGAGCATACATGTGCACCTATGTGCTTTCAAGAACAAACACAGGAACACACCTGTCGAGGGTCTCCCAGAACTTCAGAAATATGGGCCGGTCGAGATGGCGCTTGTGGTGGCTCAGCTCCAACACGGTGACATCCCACTTCTGAACGTTGGGATCCATCTTCTGCTCGTCATACTTCAGATGAAAGGCTCTTACTGCAGGGCGACCACAACCACACACGGTCAATTAGGTAGGACCAATACTAGTTGAGACTTGGGTCGTACAGGTTAGCTTGCAAATATGCATTAACCTAAGTCCAGTTCATTGAACAGGTATAACAGGTTGGGAGCCAAAGACCCGTATGGGTGACACTTTAACTGGGTAACCATACTAATTACCAGTAGTTACCTGCAACAAGAAATTCAATTACCTTGTCAAAAATGCTACCCGTGTGTATAACAGCAAGAGAAAATGGGAGGAATCTCACTTTTAGCAAAAATGTCCACAGGAGATCCGTCAGGCAACAGCCAAGGCCAACCTTTGAACTGCCAGGCAGGGCCCTGCACGAACACAGCCACCACACGATCCCTGCACAACAAAGTCAATATCAACTTTCTAACCCTGGCAGACATTCTGATTGCAGGTTCGCATCCCCGAGCTGACTAGGTGAAAAAAATCTGTCGATGGGCTCGAGCAAGGCACCTAACCCTAATTGCTCCAGGGTCGTAGTTGATAACGGCAGACCCTGGCCATGACCCAACTCTCCAAAAAGGCGCCTAAGGGGGAGTTGAAATATGCAAAACAAACTAAAAACATATCCAATTCACACATGCGTAGTAACACACACTTGCACATGTGTGAAATAGAACAAATATAAGCAACCACCAAATTAAACTGTGGTTTGAGCCATGAATGCTGATTGGCTGACAGCCATGGTMTATCAGACCGTATACAATGGGTATGAAAAAAAACRTTTATTTTTACTGCTCTAATTACATTGGTAACCAGTTTATTATAGCAATAAGGCACCTCAGGGTTATATTTAAATATAAACACAAACCCAATAGACAAATAATACAACATGTCACTGTACTGAATGTGTGTAGTCCAGTAAAATGGCAGTACGCATTGTAAGCCAGATTTAGAGGAAAGTCATTTGTAAACTTTTGAGGGGCTGGTTGCTAAAGTGGTGTAGCAGTATGTGGATGTAGGGTACTTTCATGTACAGCCAAGCATTACAACAATGTTGTCAGGTACTGTCGATCATATAAACTCAGCAAAAAAAGAAAAGTTCCTTTTCAGGACCCTGTCTTTCAAAGATAATTCATAAAAATCCAATTAACTTCACAGATCTTCATTGTAAAGGGTTTAAACACTGTTTCCCATGCTTGTTCAATGAACCATAAACAATTAATGAACATGCACCTGTGGAACGGTCGTTAAGACACTAAAAGCTTATAGACGGTAGGCAATTAAGGTCACAGTTATGACACTAAAGAGGCCTTTCTACGGACTCCAAAAGAAAGATGCCCAGGGTCCCTGCTCATCTGCGCGAACGTGCCTTAGGCATGCTGCAAGGAGGCATGAGGACTGCAGATGTGGCCAGGGCAATAAATTGCATTGTCCGTACTATGAGACGCCTAAGACAGCGCTACAGGGAGACAGGACGGACAGCTGATCGTCCTCGCAGTGGCGGACCACGCGTAACACCTGCACAGGATCGGTACATCCGATCATCACACCTGCGGGACAGGTACAGGATGGCAACCACTGCCCGAGTGACACCAGGAACGCACAATCCCTCCATCAGTGCTCAGACTGTCCGCAATAGGCTGAGAGATGTTGGACTGAGGGCTTGTAGGCCTGTTGTAAGGCAGGTTCTCACCAGACATCACCGGCAACAACGTCGCCTATGGGCAGAAATCCACTGTCGCTGGAGCAGACAGGACTGGCAAAAAGTGCTCTTCACTGACRAGTCGCGGTTTTGTCTCACCAGGGGTGATGGTCGGATTCGCATTTATTGTCGAAGGAATGAGCGTTACACCGAGGCCTGTACTCTGSAGCGGGATCGATTTGGAAGTGGAGGGTCCGTCATGGTCTGGGGAAGTGTGTCACAGCATCATCGGACTGAGCTTGTTGTCATTGCAGGCAATCTCAACGCTGTGCATTAAAGGGAAGACATCCTCCTCCCTCATGTGGTACCCTTCCTGCAGGCTCATCCTGACATGACCCTCCAGCATGACAATGCCACCAGCCATACTGCTCGTTCTGTGCGTGATTTCCTGCAAGACAGGAATGTCAGTGTTCTGCCATGGCCAGCGAAGAGCCCAGATCTCAATGCCATTGAGCACGTCTGGGACCTGTTGGATCGGAGGGTGAGGGCTAGGGCTATTCCCATCAGAAAAGTCTGGGAACTTGCAGGTGCCTTGGTGGAAGAGTGGGGTAACATCTCACAGCAAAAACAGGCACATCTGGTGCAGTCCACGAGGAGGAGATGCACTGCAGTACTTAATGCAACTGGTGGCCACAMCAGATACTGACTGTTACTTTTGATTTTGACCCCTCCCCCTTTGTTCAGGGACACATTATTCCATTTGTTAGTCACATGTCTGTGGAACTTGTTCWGTTAATGTCTCAGTTGTTAAATCTCATGTTAACACAAATATTTACACGTTCAATTTGCTGAAAAGAAACGCAGTTGACAGTGAGAGGACGTTTCTTTTTTTTCTCCTGAGTTTAGTACCATGTACATACTAAGATACCATCACTTGAGTTTGAGACTCCCGGTGCACGGCTACTCAAACAAGACAAGCTGCCTACTGCGGCTGCTTGCTTCCAGGTCTCAGGCCACAAGACACCAAGCCCCTCAAGCAGGCAAGCACACCGCTCGTCCATGCTGTTTATTCTCTCAGCATGCTGTCAAATTCATGCACTCAACATATTCTTCCAAAACAAAAAAAGATGCTGCTTTCCACGTTGCTTCTAAATATGAGTCCACATGTTCTCTCTTATAGTATTAGTTTGTGCATCTTGCTCTATGCAAAACATAGGTTAGTTAAAGGAAGCTGGTATGTGCCTAAAATAATGTTAAATCGCTAACTAAATGCCATTTAGCTAAATGTCCTAGCTAGGGCAAAGCAAACGTTAGCTCTAATACAGGTTGGTACCAGTGGTGTAGATGAGCATGTTTGCGCACAGCAGTTCTGAATCTTTTATTCAAATGTGATTAGGGTCCCCTGGGAAACACTGACCAACACTTTGGTTCCTACCCTGACATAACTCCTACCTGGCTTTTTCCATTTGTTGTCATGCCAAATACCAACCATAGAATTAGAATAATCATTATATTTCTATTACTCAAACAGTTCACAAGTCAAATAGCAATATTTGGTAGAAAAATTGCAATTAGATTTTTTGCTCAAATCGTGCAACCCTACTAAGAACCTGGTATCATTACCAGTATATGCAAACATTTTGTGGGTATGGCACAGAAAGTAAAATGGATACCTTCAGAATATGTGCTTCAAAAGTAAGTATATATATAGGCCCAAAGTAGGCAATATCTCAATCAACTAGAAACATCAATTTTTTTGGTGCTCCTACATTTGTGTGGTGCTCCTAACTTTTCTAAGTTAGGAGCACCAGTGCTACTAATGATTTWTTWTWTTTTATTTAGAGCCCTGTGTAGTCCTGTACAGTCCTGGTGACTCAGTCCTACTGAGTACAATGCATGTGTGGACGATAATGAACCGTCATGTACGGTCCTGGTGACGATACAGAGTGGAACATATGTATGGAAGATGACAAATGATCATGTCTGGTGACTCACCAGTCCTGCGGTGCTAGTTTGAGGGGCTGGTCAATAACCCTATAGGGCACAGTGACGCTGAGCGTTGCCCCACCGGGCTGAATCTGGTCCTTACGTCTCTGGAGCAGCACCTCGTTGTCCCGCTGGATGCCCTGCTTCTTCTTCTCCTCTGGCGTCACAAACCTGACAGACAGAGGGAGGGAGGGGCAATGAAAAAATAAACATGTTGGTTAATATCAATTCAGTATGAGAGGACGTCAGAAAGCAGGAATTACAGATTCCTGAGAAATCTTATCACTGACGCATGTATAACCAAGTTCAAGGATGCATTACTGTTATCAACTGTTCTTCAGAAAGGGGGGCAAAGCTAAAAATAAGTATTTTTTGGGACGATGAAGGTGACAGAGCTTTATGGATATACGCAAATCTCAAAGGCATTATAAATCTAATAATGAAGTTGTGTTTTTGGAATTWATTTTATACATATGAATAATTGGTAGTAGTGGTCCCAAGAGGACAGATGTTGACAACTTGGGTGTGATAAGATCAAGTTACTAAGTAATGAAATAATGAAGTCTTATTATTCATTTCCAGCACAGATTTTATTTTTAGCCCAGTCTGAATGGTTTCCACTTGGCCGTCATTCGTTCCAGCCTCTGCCTTCAAAGCCCTCCATTGTCTCCCTAGTACGCTAACTACAAAAAAACAAGTCCCATCTTCTCCCAGTCACACTAAAGACATCCCCCGTAGGGTTGTTTTAGTTTGCCTGTTTTGAAACTTAGCAACTGCTAGCCTCTCCATACACAAAACACGGTGTACCGTGAGGTCCCTGGAAATTCGCAGCCCTAGTAGTTAACGTATCAAAAATGTCAATAAGTCATTTTTGACCAAATTTGCAGCTCCCGCTCTTTCGTTTTGTAGGGCAGTATTGGAGAACCAGTTTCTTGACCTAATTATGTTTATTCTCTTTGACGTTAAAGGCCAATAATAAGCGCTCATTTTCTTTTACCAAAAGTAATTCCCACCCCCTATTAAAACACCCTGTTTTTAAATGTAACCGGACACTCTGACCTCAGGCAACAGGCTGGCTTAGTAGCCAACAGCTATGTGCAGCAATGTTTAGAAGGAGCTGTCATGTCTTCGCAGAGCTGGGGGCGTTTATAAAGAGCTGTCATGTATTCGCAGAGCAGGGGGTGGGTAGCTAGACCCTGTGTTCTGCCGTCAGAACCCTGGTTATAGCTCTCCCTCCACCTCCATGCTGCTCATCCACACAGCCGGAGCCACCGCCATCTTATGACGTCCAGTGATTTATGACGCCAATTAAACTGCAAAATAGCAATTACTCCACTCATGTGCGTCTGTGTGTGTGTGTGTGTATGCACCTTCAATGAACACGCCGGTGTATTTCACCTTCGTGAGGTGTGGAGGTGGCGAACAATGGCATTGCAGAGGGTTTCATTGTTTAAGCCTCAGTCGTGAAGTACTGTTATTAATCAAATAAGAATGTGTATTTTTCTTGGCTAAAACTCGACTTAAAATGTCATGTACCTTAAACTTTTACCACTTAGACAAATGCTTGTGCACATTTCAACGGATAAGGGTTTGGCTCAGTCAAACACCTGCTTCCTATTTAGCACTTTATGCTCGATGTATTTGTACAAAGCAGAAGACAATTAAAATTATTAATAATGACCAACACCCAGCACCACAAATAGTTGCATAAATACTGTGCGTGTATTGATGATGACTTACCAGGGTTGAACACCAAAAGGATTTATCAACGTTTTTCCCTGTAGACACACACAATACTTACTTGAGGTCCTGCAGGAGGTCCTTGGCATTGAGCATGGTGATGAGGGATGTGGTGGCCGCTGGGATGATGACGATGGGAGTCCTAGAGCCTGCAATGAAACAGGACCACAATATGCATTAGTTCATATATTTCCATTTAACAACATTCATCAATAACACACACACGTAGCAGTACTTACCCTTCTTTTGATTTGGTGGGGGTCTGGCTTGGGAAACTGCAGGGAGAAGGAGACATATGAAATGTGTTAGAGGACACAGCTCTGGCTTCTATTCAGCTTTCAACAGAAAGCCATAGACCAGGTAAAGCCAATGCACTGCTTTAGTGAGCCAATWAAAAAAWMAAAAAACCTTAATGGCGTTGGCTTACTGAACACACGTATTATCAAACCAATGTACTGCTGTCCTGTTTACCGATTTCAGTTTCACTTGTTCGTTCCGAGACACGACCTATAGCTATTTTTTTTGTCTCCGTGTGTTTAGAGGCTTGGATACAATGAGTAGCGAGCAGCTGCTTTAGTATGTTTCCTGTATTTCACTATAGCAAAGCAGCTCTTACTATAGTTTATTGTATAGTTAAAGGGCCCGTATTCACAAAGAGTCTCAGATTATGAGCGCTGATCTAGGATCAGGTCACCAACTGTTCATATAATTAAATTCATTCTTCTCTGAAAGGCAAAACTGATCCTATATAAGCACTCCAACTCTGAGACTCTGAATATAGGCCTAGATCTCATCCAACAGAGCTATGTGTGTCATCGGAGGCTTCCAAACATAGATTTTCCTCTTCGGTTTTAACAGCTTGCATCTCTTTAACACCAAGAACAGACACAAAACAGCATTGATTCTGCCCGAGATACATTTATGCTGGTTGTTGCCTTGATTATTAATATATTTTGTGACAKAGTTGAGACACGGTTGCATTAATGCAACAATTTGCAAAAAAGGACATTGAAATGTGTGGTTCACAAATCAAATTAAAAAGTCAAGTTGTCATTAAAGGGACATAACACTCAATGTTTCCGATTGTTTCATAACTCAAAAGCGATCCTCTTGAGTTAAGTCCACAACCCAGGCCATGTTTGAACATGATGCAGTTATATGCCACTATCCAAAATGAATGGAAAGGATAAGCACCATGTAATTTCCAGACTAATTTTTTCAGGATTAGAGACAGCTGGGTCTACACATTCAATGGCGTGAGATGTGGACACATCTTGAAGTTAGACTGTATAGTCACATTGAATTCCTTCCTGTTTTCAGACTAGAAAAAGTAACGACCCTTTTAAACRAATGTGTTGTGTACTGTGGTGAGTTCCTTAAAGCTGAATTTCAGCATTCCTTCCTCCAGGCTAGTGTTTGTGACATCTGCTACTTTATCAAACTGAGCTCATCTATTAATCTACATCAGCGGTGCGGTGGAAATGTGTCACATTCTGGCTGTCAGGCTATCGCTCACAACATGGACGGATGTCACACACACACACACCGAACGTGACTTTTCCTCCACACAGCCACGCCGAATGTCAGAACTGGATAGCAGAACAAACTTGCGATCAAGGGCCTGAGCGGTGACCTCGAGCTTCGGACCTCATGTCTGCTCTGCACTTCCCCCATAAATGATTTGGGTGGAAACAATGACGGACGCTTGATGACAGCTGCCAAACACTGGTCTGACGGCGCTCCTTGGAGGCTTTTGGTGAAGGTGTGCAACCTTGAAGCAATTGACAGTTGTCCCAAGAAAGGTTTTGAAAAGAGTATCCAAAGACAGGGGTTAAAGCAACAACAAAAATCCCAAGACTGAAACTTATGTCGATCTCAGATAGATTGTCTGGGGCCAAGTTACTCTCCACTTTCATGTAAGAAAGTCATGACCATCATGCTTTTAGGGAAAGATGATAATTCTGTACATGTATTAAACTGCAAGTTCGACCAATTTCAGTCCCCTTGTTTAGGGGGGGGGGGGGGTCTGGTCTGGGGTCCTCCCCCGGGATCATTTTTACGTAGGAGGACTGGTGACTTTTTATAAAGGACATTCTACTCAAATTAATAAAAATTATGCTGACACCATCTAAATTATAATTTCCACCTCCAGAAATGGTCCAAATAACATTAGTAAAAAAAATATTTACATTATTTTAACATACTGGAAATAGCCTACGCATGGTCTAAATTATCAGATGTTGCTTATTGCTAATAGCACAACACCTGTATCCCAACTGGTTAAGCAGTGGCTATAAAATGTACAAGGACAAACCCCATGCTAAAGCCTATCTGCATTAACCCCATTGGACACAATTGTTATGATTCAAAATTATTAGTATTTTATTATGATTATATAAATAATTATCCACTCAAACATTTATTACAAAGTAAATATATTTCATAGAACAGACATGCTTCTGTCTGTATTAGGCTATCCCCCCCACTCGATTTGCTCTCTGGGCCCACCGGGAAGGCGGGGTTTGTACCTTCAGACATGAAGTGGTTCAAAATGGTAACAGCTGGCCTTCCCGGCACGCAAGGCAGCTGAATCAGGTCACCTACCACCAACAGCCAAGGACCCCAATTTTTTTTGCGGCTTTATCGTTTAWTTTTTTATTTTTTTAAATGTTTGGCAATCGAATAGGAAAACAAGTGACCGGTTTGTGACCACTACTCTAGAAAGCTGAGTGAAGTTCAAACTCGTGTTTCTCTCCGTGGGCTGATATATTTCTTCTGCGAGGCAGTCCTAGGGGAGGCTACTGCTTAGAGGGAACATTGAGTACAGGGCATGCAGGCCAGCCCATTAACAACGTTCTCCATTCAACCAATAAAGAGAGGACTTTGAATCACACACCATGTTATGAGTCCAGCGTGACAACATGGTGTGCAGGGTTTCATTCCAGCCCAGCACCAAAACTTACTTTCTGGACCACGGTTGGTGGTGACCACTGAAATAGGAGTTTTGAATGACTTGTAAAGCCGTCTCTACGAAGGCCTACTTTAAACACGTCGTTTTCATTTGATCTACTTTGGTGCTGCTAGATACAGACCTGGTCTGGGGACGGGCTGCAGGGCTGGTGTCTGGGCCTTCCTGGCAGACGCTCCCTCCTGAAACACAAACACACTGGTCAAGCTGCAGCTAGGACTGGCACAGTATAACCAACGGTTACGGATGAAGACCGTCATGAAAATAAAATAAACATGAAATCTGTCCCGGTACCCCCTGTATATAGCCTTGTTATGGCTATTTAATTGTGTAACAAATAAAAACTAGAGTAAGATTTTTTTTTGCAACATACCCAAATCTAACTACCTGTAGCTAAGGACCTAAAGCAAGGATATGCATATTATTGATACTATTTGAAAAGAAAACATTGAAGTTTGTGGAAATGTGACATTAATGTAGGAGAATATAACACAGATGTGGTAAAAGATAAAAAACATGCATTATTTATTCCATCTTTGAAATGCAAGAGAAAGGCCATACTTTCAGATAGGAGTCTAGGTGTAATATAGATTTTGGCCAGCAGATGGAGGCAGTGTGCAAAGTTTCAGACTGATCCAGTGAAGCATTACATTACTGCAAAATATTTTGTATCAAGTCTGCCAGGAGTTTTTCCAAATGTGCCGAATTGGTTAATTGATACATTTAAGTACATAACTATAGAGAACATACCAAAATGATATGGTAATAAAAAATGTAAGTAGACACTCCCAGGAATGTCATACATGATGGATCATTAGTTTATACACTAACTTCCACACATCTAGAAAACTATGGTACATTTTTATCTCTGGGACCCTCAGGATGACAAATCAGAGCAAGATTACTGAATGTAAGTACATTATTTACCTTCAGAGGTGAATGTATCAAATAAAAWTTTATTAGTCACATGCGCCAAATACAACTGGTGTAGACCTTAGTGAAATGAGCCCCTAACCAACAAAACAGTTWAAAAAATTCAGACAAGAATAAGAAATAAAAGTAACAAATAATTAAAGAGCAGCAGTAAAATGACAAAAGCGAGACTATATGGGGGTGTACCGGTACAGAGTCAGTGTGGGGMACCGGTTAGTTGAGGTAATATGTACATGCAGGTAGAGTTATTAAAGTGACTATGCATAGATAACAGAGCAGCAGCAGTGTAAAAGAGAGGGGGCAAGGCAAATAGTCTGGATAGCCATTTGATTAGGTGTTCAGGATTCTTATGGCTTGGGGGTAGAAGCTGTTTAGAAACCTCTTGGACATAGACTTGGTGCTCAGGTACCACTTGCCGTGCGGTAGCAGAGAGAACAGTCTATGACTAGGGTGGCTGGAGTCTGACAATTCTTAGGGCCTTGCTGACACCGCCTGGTATAGAGATCCTGGATGGCAGGAAGCTTGCCCCAGTGATGTGCTGGGCCGTTCGCACTACCCTCTAGTGCCTTGCGGTCGTAGGCCGAGCAGTTGCCATGCCAGGCAGTGATGYAWCCAAATTAGGATGCTCTCGATGGTGTAGCTGTAGAAACTTTAGAGGATCTGAGGACCCATGCCAAATCTTCTCAGTCTTCTGGGGAATAGGCTTTGTCGTGCCCTCTTCACAAATGTCTTGGTGTGCTTGGACCATGTTTGTTTGTTGGTGATGTGGACACCAAGGAATTTGAAGCTCTCAACCTGCTCCACTACATCCTCGTCAATAAGAATGGGGGCGTGCTTGGTCCTCTTTCTCCTGTAGTCCACAATAATTTCCTTTGTCTTGATCACGTTGAGGGAGAGGTTGTTGTCCTGGCACCACACGGTAAGGTCTCTGACCTCCCTATAGGCTAGTTCGTTGTTGTCGGTGATCAGGCCTACCACCATTGTGTCATCGGCAAACTTAATGGTGTTGGAGTTGTGCAGTCATGAGTGAACAGGGAGTACAGGAGTGGACTGAACACGCACCCCTGAGGGGACCCTGTGTTGAGGATCAGCGTGGTGGATGTGTTGTTACCTACCCTTACCCCCTGGGGGCGGCCCATCAGGAAGTCCAGGATCCAGTTGCAGAGGGAGGTATTTAGTCCCRGGGTCCTCAGCTTATTGATGAGCTTGGAGGGCACAATGGTGTTGAAGGCTGAACTGTACTCAATGAATAGCATTCTCACATAGGTGTTCCTTTCAAAGCCTTTCAAAGCACTTCATGGCTACAGACGTGAGTACTATGGGTCGGTAGTCATTTAGGCAGGTTACCTTAGTGTCCTTGGGCACAGGCACTATGGTGGTCTGCTTAAAACATGTTGGTATTACAGACTGACAGGTTGAAAATGTCAGACACTTGCCAGTTGGTCAGCGCATGTTCGCATTACACGTCCTAGCCACCGTGCTTCTACACCTGCATTGCTTGCTGTTTGGGGTTTTAGGCTGGGTTTCTGTACAGCACTTCGAGATATTAGCTGATGTACAAAGGGCTATATAAAATAAATTTGCCTCAAAGCGAGCATAGAAGTAGTTTAGCTCGTCTGGTAGGCTCGTGTCACTGGGCAGCTCTCGGCTGTACTTCCCTTTGTAGTCTGTAATGGTTTGCAAACCCTGCCACATCTGACGAGCATCAGAGCTGGTGTATTACGATTCGATCTTAGTCCTGTATTGATGCTTTGCCTGTTTGATGGTTTGTTGGAGGGCATAGCGGGATTTCTTACAAGCTTCTGGGTTAGATTCCCGCTCCTTGAAAGCGGCAGCTCTAGCCTTTAGCTCAGTCTGGATGTTGCCTGTAATCCATGGCTTCTGGTATGTACGTACGGTCACTGTGGGGACGACGTCATTGATGCACTTATTGATGAAGCCAATGACTGATGTGGTGCACTCCTCAATGCCATCGGAGGAATCCCGGAACATATTCCAGTCTGTGCTAGCAAAACAGTCCTGCAGCTTAGCATCTGCTTCATCTGACCACTTTCTTATTGACCGAGTCACCGGTGCTTCCTGCTTTAATTTTTGCTTGTAAGCAGGAATCAGAAGGATAGAATTATGGTCAGATTTGCCAAATGGAGGGCGAGCTTTGTTGGCGTGGAGTAAAGGTGGTCCAGAGTTTTTTCCCCCCCTCTGGTTGCACAGGTGACATGCTGATAGAAATGTAGTAAAACGGATTTAAGTTGCCATGCACCAAGACCCCGGCTACTAGGAGCGCCGCCTCTGGGTGAGCTGTGATAAGTTTGTTGTGCACTCTCAAACAATTGCATGGTATTTTTTCACTGTAACAGCTACTGTTAATTGGAAACTGCAGTTAGATTAACAAGAATTTACGCTTTCTGCCCATATAAGACAGTTGGCTGTTGAATACAACGTCATTCTAGTCACATTAGCAACAACCATCCTGGTTTAGGGACACCCATCCCGTAGAGGTTAAGGGCTTGTAAGTAAGCATTTCACATGAGTCTCCACTGGTTGTATTCGGCGCATGTGACAAAGGGGGGAAAAAAGGTTAAAAACAGTTGACTGACGATGGGACGGCCTGACATTCCTGCGGTTGAGTGTTTCTGCGGATATATGGACTCTTAACTTCACTAGGGTAAGGGGCAGCATTCGGAATTTTGGATGAAAAGCATGCCCAAATTAACCTGCCTGCTACTCAGCCATAAAAGCTTGAATACGTAGATAATTTGTAGATTTGGATAGAAAACACTATGAAGTTTCTAAAACTGTTTGAATGATGTCTGTGAGTATAACAGAACTCATATGGCAGGCAAAAACCTGAGAAAAAAATCCAACCAGGAAGTGGGAAATCTGAGGTTTGTAGTTTTTCAAGTCATTGACTATCGAATATAGTGTCTATGGGGTCATATTGTACTTCCTAAGGCTTCCACTAGATGTCAGTCTTTCAAACCTTGTTTGATGCTTCTACTGTGACAGAGGGGGGAATGGGAGCTGAATGAGTCAGAAGTCTGCCAGAGTGGCATGCGCTGATCACGCGCTCTCACGTGAGAGTTAGCTTGCGTTCCATTGCATTTCTACAGACAAAAGGAATTCTCCGGTTGGAACATTATTGAAGATTTATGATAAAAACAGCCTAAAGATTGATTCTATACTTCGTTTGACATGTTTCTACGAACTGTAATATGACTTTCCGTCTGAACTTTCGCCTGGAATTGCCCGCGCCTCCTGAGTTTGGATTGTGTACTAAAACGCACAAACAAAAAGGAGGTATTTGGACATAAATGGACTTTATCGAACAAATAAAACATTTGTGGAACTGGGATTCCTGGGAGTGCATTCTGATGAAGATCAAAAAGGTAAGTGAATATTTATAATGCTATTTCTGGCTTCTGTTGACTCCACAACATGCCGGATATCTGTATGGCTTGGTGTCTGAGCGCTGTACTCAGATTATTGCAGGGTGTGCTTTTTCTGAAATCTGACACAGCGGTTGCATTAAGGAGAAGTGGATCTAAAATTCCATGCATAAGTTGYATCTTTTAGCAATGTTTGAGTATTTCTGTAAATTGATGTGGCTCTCTGCAAAATCACCGGATGTTTTAGAACTACTGAACATAACGTGCCAATGTAAACAGATTTTTTTTTATATAAATATGAACTTTACCGAACAAAACATACATGTATTGTGTAACATGAAGTCCTATGAGTGTYATCTGATGATCAAAGGTTAGTGATTCATTTTATCTCTTTTTCTGCTTTTTGTGACTCCTCTCTTTGGCTGGAAAAATGGCTGTATTTCTGTGACTTGGCGCTGACCTAACAATCGTTTGGTGTGCTTTCGTCGTAAAGCCTTTTTGAAATCGGACACTGTGGCTGGATTTACAACAAGTGTATCTTTAAAATGGTATAAAATACTTGTATGTTTGAGTAATTTTAATTATGGGATTTCTGTTGTTTTGAATTTTGCACCCTGCAGTTTCACTGGCTGTTGAGGTGGGAAGCTGGCGTCCCACATACCCTAGTGAGGTTAACACCCCCCCCATCCCCCCACCACAATGCAGCAGCACACATAGAAGTAGAATGAATAGAACCCTGTCCTTTTAACTAGTAAACTCATGGATACACTAAATCAAGTATGGGTAGGTGCAGCCCAATATGGAGCACAGAGTATGGGCGAGTCGAAAGGAGTGGGTGTATGGAAAGCCAATCAGCTAATTGTGCAGATTTGCTGCCACTCAAGACCTTTGTGTGGCTGATTGGGCTGCACGACGAGTCGATAAGTCGGCGACCAGTGCACCGTCCTGCTGTGGGGGCATTTTTTATTAAACCTTACTAATGCTTTTGTACTAAAATATCCATCTTTAAGCATAGGCATTGGGCTTAAGTTTGTTAAATAAACTAAAAGATAGAAAAGTGTGTGTGCGCATTAACAGAGGCCTGTTCTAACTGTTCTGTGTGTGTGTGTAGAAATACCCCATGATGTCTGAGAGCTTAGCCAAGACAGAAACTGACCGGTCCCTCTTAAGATAACTGGAGACAGAGTAAAGGTTATATCCTGCAAAACAGTGATAAAGCTGTTGTTCTGTTCGGAGCCCGTTTCTGGGAAAAAGGTTCATCCTGTGTAACTAGTAGACCAATACATCTGGGCCGACAATCAAAAGCACTAGTTTGACCAACTTGGGGGAACCGTTGAGCTACTGATAGAGGAAGTATGAAGTTTCTCAACCTTTTTTCCCCTTACACAAACATACATAGGGCCACGTGTCTTGCAGATTCTTGCATGGGGTAGCTTGACTATATAAATGATCCTGTACTCTTTGTACAGCAGGCTCTCACTCCATTTCACCTGCGTGAAATATGACCAGCCTCATAATAATACATTTTTTAATTAAAAGTAATACCTTGATTAATACCTTCATTATTAGGTAAAAAGGTAGAATTTCCACCACACTTCCGTCCTGCTTCCTATTGGGTATCAAGGTCGTGTTGCTGGCGGTAGCTAACGTGGCAATTTCCCACCCCTCCCTCATATGATTTTATTTAAAGTAGGACAGCAGCCTAAACAAATAATATTGATAACCATCTAGATGTTACCTTGATACRTACAGTCTACTAGTCAATGGGGAGGACACAGTGCCCTTCGCTCCCGCTTGACAAGCACTTACTGTCCAGCAACTGCGTGGGAAGTAGCTACCTAGTAGCCAATAGTCAGTCTCAGTAAGTGGCAACAGTACACCCAATTATTTGTGTAAAACTAAGGCCGGACAAAGTCGAATTACGGTTTAACGGATGCCCCGCCTTAAATCCACACATATATATATATATATGCGGTGGCAATATATGCAGAGCTTTGTTTATAATGCACTGTCCGCTCACCCTTGAGGCTTTCCCCAAGTTGATGCGCAAGAGACCAAACAAATGTTCCGGCCTCGGCTTGGACAGTGAAACACACATGTTCACACCTGCAGGCGACGTGCAGATGTTTCATTTCTCGCCCATGTCGTCATGGCTGAAGCCAGTGCAAATTCCTACTGTGTGTGTACAAGTTAAACGTGGGACGTCACTCATAAAACACAGTTGGTTAAATTCATGTTTAATGCATCATTTTCAGATCTATTAGAAGCGATTAATAGACGCAACACCATTGAAACAATTGCCTGGCCAGAGAGCAAGGCATTCATCAGCAAAGACACAGTGCAAGCGGATAGTATTTTGGACAACCAAACTGAAGTCAAAATGATTGATGAAATTGAAGTGTGTCAGCTGTATGGTGATTTGCGACTCATAACTTACATTTTTCCATTACTACCAGTAATAGTAGACCAACCGATAACRCCAAGACGGAACGCATGAGGTGAAGATAAGCCGGCAAGAACAGCTGGCATGTCGAGGAAAATACATCGCCAGTGGCATGCACACACCTCGTGTAGATCAGCAGCTCCACAATGATGTGATCGCATGTCTCCAAGGTGGGGGGGGGGGTTTATGTGGCAGCCAGACGAGACAAATTAGAGGCCGCGGTGAGCAAAATTACTGGGCTCGAATTTAGTCACGCTTGCTCCATATAGAGTGATGCCTCTAATTGTGCATGTTATTTAAAAATATATTTTATTTTGATGATTGGCTATACTCTGGCTGAATTTATGTATTTTTTCCCAATGCTCCAATAATTTGGCAGACCTAACTTGATTGACCCTCTTTCTACAAGGCCTAGTCTATGAGAGGCCTAATCATATTTGTAAGAATATTTTGTTAACGGCTATAGAGATGTATTCAGGTAATGAACTCAATATGCATCAACATTTTAATTGATTACAATTATTTGTCAATCATTCTTGAATTAGATTTGTATTATTTTATTATAGTGTTCTCTATTACCCTACACATCAAAATCACGAGATTGGATTGCACACAAAAAAAAGAAGTAAAAATCAGGAATAACGAAACTGTCACAAGTTACACTTTCCATTGTGTTTCCCTTCTCATTGTTATAACACTGACATCAGCATTCTTTTAGAAAAAAAGTGTAGCTTTTCTCATGGAATAATATAACTCTTGAAGCTCACATTAGGTCTTAGAGCCTGCACAAGCACATAGGACAATGTAGTAAAGTACTGTTATTCCTTATCCACTTTATGTTCATATATAGACACACACATACAGTTGAAGTTTATATACATCTCAGGTTTGTAGGCCTCCTTGCTCGCACTCTTTTTCAGTTCTGCCAACAAATTTTCTATAGGATTGAGGTCAGGGCCACTCCAATACCTTCACTGTGTGGTCCTTAAGCCATTTTGCCACAACTTTGGAAGTATGCTTGGGGTCATTTTCCATTTGGAAGACCCATTTGCGACCAAGCTTTAACTTCCCGACTGATTGAGATGTTGCTTCAATATATCCACAATTTTCCCCCCTCGTGATGCCATCCATTTTGTGAAGTGCACCAGTCCCTCCTGCAGCAAAGCACCCCGACAACATGATGCTGCCACTCCCGTGCTTCATGGTTGGGGTGGTGTTCTTCAGCTTGCTAGCATAACCCCTTTTCCTCCAAACAGATGGTCATTATGGCCAAACAGTTCCATTTTTGTTTCATCAGACCAGAGGATATTTCTCCAAAAAGTATGATCTTTGTACCCATTTTCAGTTGCAAACCGTAGTCGGGCTTTTTTTAATGGTGGTTTTGGAGCTGTGCCTTCTTCCTTGCCGAGTAGCCTTTCAGGTTGTGTCGATATAGGACTCGTTTTACTGTGGATATAGATACTTTTGTACCCGTTTTCTCCAGCATCTTTACAAGGTCCTTTGCTGTTGTTCTGGGATTGAGATGCACTTTTCGCACCACAGTGCGTTCATCTCTAGGAGACAGAACGCGTCTCCTTCCTGAGCGGTATGACGGCTGCATGGTCCCATGGTGTTTATACTGGCATACTATTGTTTGTACAGATGTACGTTGTACCTTCAGGCGTTTGGAAATTGCTCCCAAGGATGAACCAGACTTGTGGAGGTCTACAATTAGTTCTGAGGTCTTGGCTGATTTCTTTTGATTTTCCCATGATGTCAAGCAAAGAGGCACAGAGTTTGAAGGTAGGCCTTGAAATACATCCACAGGTACACCTATTGACTCAACTGATGTCAATTAGCCTATCAGAAGCTTCTAAAGCCATGACATCCTTTTCTGGAATTTTCCAAGCTGTTTAAAAGGCACAGTCAACTTAGTGTATGTAAACTTCTGACCCACTGGAATTGTGATACAGTGAATTATAAGTGAAATAATCTGTCTCAACAATTATTGGGAAAATGACTTGTCATGCAAAGTAGATGTCCTAACCGACTTGCCAAAACTAGTTTGTTAACTTGCTACGGCTAGACGTTCCGSTAGCGGAACAACGACAACATCCGGTGAAATTGCAGAGCGCGAAATTCAAATTAAATTATAAATATTTAACTTTCATAAAATCACATGTGCAATACATCAAAATAACCGACGTGTCAGATTTCGTAAAGGCTTTACGGCAAAAGCAAACCATGCGATTATCTGAGGACAGCGCCCCAGCATACAAATGCATGACAAACATATTTCAACCAGGGAGGTGTGACACGAAAGTCAGAAATAACGATATAATTCATGCCTTACCTTTGAAGATCTTCTGTTGGCACTCCAAAATGTCCCAGAAACATCACAAAWGGTAATTTTGTTCGATAAATTCCTTCTTTATATCCCCAAAATGTGCATTTATTTGGCGTGTTTGATTCAGAAAAACACCGGTTCCAACTCACCCAACATGACTACAAATTATCTAATATAATAAGTTGTTTGAAATCCAAAGATTTCAAACAACTTTCCTAACCCAACCTTGGGTATCCTAAAATGTAAATAATCGACCAAATTTAAGATGGAATATACTGTGTTCAATAGCGGATAAAATCAAYAAGCTCCAGGTCGTGCGCAACAAACAATAGAGTCCACTTGGCTTGACACTCACAATGAACAGCCCTACTTCATTTCTCAAAAGAAAAACATCAAACTATTTCTAAAGACTGTTGACATCTAGTGGAAGCCATAGGAACTGCAACCAGGTGCCTCAAATATTGGTTCCCATAGAAAGCAAATTGAAAACAGTGACCTCCATTTTTTCCCCCTGGATGGTTTGTCCTCAGGGTTTCGCATGCCAAATAAGTTCTGTTATACTCAGACATTATTTTAACAGTTTTAGAAACTTGAGTGTTTTCTATCCAAATCTACCAATTATATCCACACTTTAGCTTCTGGGCCTGAGTAACAGGCAGTTTACTTTGGGCACACTTTTCATCCGGATGTGAAAATAGTGCCCCCTAGCCCGAAGAGGTTTTAACAATAAACTTGAGGAGTGGTTGAAAAACAAGTTCTAATGACTACAACCTAAGTGTATGTAAACTTACGACTAACTGTACATACACATAATTTTGCTCGCTCGCTTCACTTTTCTGGGGGGGGGGGGAATCATTCAAACAGTGAATCAATTGTCTGGCCTAACACAGTAGTGCAATGTACGGTAGTTGAGTCAGTCTGACTGAGGTAATAAACGAAAGGGAAACAGCACTACACACCCATCCTGTTTGCCATATTGGGCTGCAGCTATACACTTCTCCAAACAATGGCTGGTATTGTGACGCAATAATTTCCATGGTAACATATTGTTCATTCAAATGATAACAAATAAGGCTCATGCAATGAAATAAAAACATTTGTAATGTTAGTTTAGTTTAAATCAACTAAAAACAATGGACAGACTTCCTGCTTTGCTCCTATGGGTACAAGATCCAACTCGACATACTGGCAGAAAGAAGGTAAGTTCCATCCAACTCATGGTCTCTAACATTCATTAGGGATGTGCAGCTTTCCCTTTCAAGATGATTGAATTACCCATCTAGATACATGGGCTCCAATACCTTTAAATTTGAAACGATTCAGTTTGAACAGAGGAAAGAATCGATGCACTAACATCTGTTGCATAAAACCATAAATTCTCCATTCTAAATTATAATCTGCTGCTGGGCTTCTACGAGCTGGATCTGTTCGATCTGACATGTGTGTGTGTGTGGGCTGCTATTTTAGCCTGAAAACACCACAACCGGACCCGCCATATTCCACCCCCACTAGAAGCTTCTCACATCCCTCTCGGACACAGAAACCTGAAGGGGAAAGAATTGAGAGATAAAGCCAGGGTGGCAGGGTGAAATAGCATTTTGTTGTGTTCCAGCGAGAACACGCTAGTTACAATTGTCACTCTGGTAAAGGGTGGAAAAAAGGCATTTAGCGTAAGGTTTGGAGTCCCTACAAATGCTCTGGAGAAGATCAACTATTGAGAGATTGGCTACATTTTATTTAACTAGGCAAGTCAGTTAAGAACACATTTACGACGAGACACACCACAACACTACATAGAAACATAAGACAACATGCCTTGGGAGAGGAGCACTGCAACCCTCCCCTCAAATTCTTTCACCCTCCATTGGGGGAGTAGGAATTAATAGTTCAGAAACCCTCCCCCTCTTTTAGAGCCATGGGTAGTGTGTGAGACGTGGAGCATACTAATCACAAAGCCTGCAGCTGTCTATCAGACCGTACAGAGAAAATAGCCCTGCCCCCTCAGTATCACCCCCCAGAGAGAGAGAAGGAAAGAGGAAGCGCGAGGGCAGAAAAGATTAGAGCAGTGAGACAGATGCAGAGTGCCTGAGAGAACCAGAGACGTACAGAGAAAAGAACAGGCAGGTATACATTCATCCCGCATTCTGCCTAGCAACGTCGCAAGGGAGCGACTGGAGTGGAGTGCAGAGTACGGGACAACTTTGCCAAGCTCAGCAGCGGTACCGGTGATCTGCTGGATCTCATCTCTACGGCAACACTGAACCCGAGAGTGCATTGCTGGTGCTCCAAACACACAGTGTTCCCATGTGAGTAATATTGAACTGAAACCAACGGAGGGACGGTTCTGCGTATGGGCATGTTTGCAGTAAGAGGAATAACTGAGAAAACATTGCAGAGGAACGACGGCGTCCAAACCTGAGGACCGGATCCATAGAAGCAGTGGCCGCGTGATTGGGCCAACCACCCAGTGGGAGAAGAGCAGCGATATAAGTGTAACTGTGCGACGGTGATGAGAGCCAAGGTGTGTTGTGGGAAGGGAGAAGAGGATATAGATAAACCTTTCAATCTAGGGGCAGCACTGGGCAGAGGCATGGGGAGGTTGTTTCACCCTGAGAGATGTGCAAAACAATCCCTCCGTCCTCCTCCGAAACGACTTGCACTGGGAACAGGTATGTCTTCTAGTCCGACATGCTCAATTCCAGCACAAACACAGCTGACAAATACTCACACGTCACTCTTCAACAACATAGTTGTCGTAAAAACTGCCAAATACAGTTTCTGGCTTGTTTTTGTCTAGAACATATTGGTGTGTAAGTGTTTCTTTGTGTTCCTGAGGATGTTTCCATGAGGGCTTAACATTGGGCTTTTCAGCGCACGCACAAAACAACACTTTGTCTGGGGGGGGGGGTCTTAAGAGGGCAGCATGTAATCCAGTCGAATGCGAGAGAACCCACACCACTCCTGGGGTCTACTGGCACAAAAAGGGCAAATGGAGCATTGCTTTTACAGCAATCTAAACCAAACCTACTTAATGCCGGAGCAAAGTTTTCCTAAAAATGTCAGTCAGCTTGAGTTGTTGTGCCAAATGTGACCACTTCCCATCTCAGTATGAATTCCTCCAATTGTCAGAGAAGCTCACCATCTAGTCCACCCACCTATAGGTGTTCACCTTAAAAAAAAAAAAAGATGCTTCACAAGGAGATACACAAATAACACTGCAATATCAAACTGAGTCCTTTTGTCCTCATCTCCAAACAAGTACTTTTCCCAAGCAGCTTTATCAATGCCTCCAGTGTACGTGGTATACAGCAGATCAGAATAGTCTCTCTCTAAAGGAATAGTCGTTGACTGTTGACAATTGACAGATGAGTTCCTACACGAACCTCGTTAGTCATCTCTGACCTGACCAGAGATCTGCTCAGAATGATAAACACGTAGCCGTCTCCCAACTGCTCTTATCTTCATCACGAAAAACAATTGATGCTAACTCGTCAGTAAGTGACAAAATCAGTCGCAGTGTAGAGTTTCATACGATACACAATTCAACCGCAGCATAGGTGTAAAAACAACTGTACTGGATCTCCAACTCTGTCAGACCAAAGACCAGCCCGTTTGACACTTTGCCAGTTTTACACAGTATGAATGACAGTTCCCTGCTTTCTGAGAGAGCTGTTGGTGAGACTCATTAGCCAGTCTAATCTCTAAAATGACATGCTAAAACAGGGCTCATAAGCTTTGAAGAGCTGATTACACTTCTCACAATTAATAATTAATTAGTAGATTAAGTGTTATGGTCGAGACACCAATACAAATCGCTCAGGTCACCCCACACCAAGTGTTTGATGGTTTCAGCTTGGGTGTTAACAATCAGTTACAATTATACAGCAAATAGAAATCAAACTGGATGGACATCAGAAATAGAGGATGGCCAGGTCTAAAAACAAAATATAACTGTAGTAAAATGTTGTATGTAAAATGTATAAAGTATGTATAAGCTGGAAGTAGAAGCATAAGTGTTATTGTTTGTCGTGTTTGCGGGAAATTATAAAAGGAAAATATATATATTTTAAAATGTATGTAGGTACGTACGTACACTACCGTTCAAAAAAAAGCCATGACATTCTTTTCTGGAATTTTCCACGCTGTTTAAAGGCACAGTCAACTTAGTGTATGTAAACTTCTGACCCACTGGAATTGTGATACAGTGAATTATAAGTGAAATAATCTGTCTAAACAATTGTTGGAAAAATTACTTGTGTTATGCACAAAGTAGATGTCCTAACCAACTTGCCAAAACTATAGTTTGTTAACAAGAAATTTGTGGAGTGGTTGAAAAACGAGTTAATGACTCCAATCTAAGTGTATGTAAACTTCCGACTTCAACTGTAGATATTCCATTAAAAATCAGCTGTTTCCAGCTACAATAGTAATTTACAGCATTAACGTCTACACTGTATTTCTGATCAATTTGATGTTATTTTAAAAGTGGACAAAAAGTGCTTTTCTTTCAAAAACAAGGACATTTCTAACTGACTCCAAACTTTTGAACAGTAGTGCATGTATAAAAAAATATATATTTACCAGAAAAATATATGGGGGATTGGAAATGCAGACAATTACATTGATGGAAGCTACAATCTGCAATATTAAAGCTGATCTACCTCATATATATATATATATATATATATATATATATATATATAAATAACTTGTTTTTCTCCTAGATAAAGCCTCTGTTGAAGACTGCACTTCGTCTCAGAGCATGAAGCTGGTTGAAACATACAGGCAGGACTGACATCTGACCAGCAATTTAAAGTGACTTGAATGGAAGTACAGCATGCACCACCCCAGGTGTAGTTCCCTTAGGAACTCCCGACACGTCACCCTGTCATCGGCAATAAAGGTTTGTTCGCACACGACAAGCACCTGACCGGGTGTCGCCGCTGTCCAAGTGAGGTGGTGCACACAGCCACCATGCAGTGGAGGCGGCGCTACTGCTGCACTCACGTCGCCAGGCTCCTGTCTCTCCTCTCCTTGCTGGTGGTCCTGGTCATCTTGCGTCATCAGGACTGGCTGCCGGGCATCAAGGGCCCAACATTGCGGAGGGAGAACCCAGTGGCTTACACTGAGGGAGGACTACACGCCATAGACAAAGGAAATCACAGCTCCTCACAGATTCAATGGAGGAATGCACCGGTTCCCCCTGCACCTCCGAAAATGAATGCCAACCTCAGTTCCCCTCAGGGGGACTCCTCTCCGCAGCAGGTTACGGGACTGGAGAGCTCGCTGGCGACTAATGCTAGCTTGAGCGGAGAGGTCGGGCTAGGGGGCCTGCTGACATCGGAACCCTACCCTTACATCATCAACGAGCACAACAAGTGCCGGGAGGGCGACCCAGAACCCTTACTGGTGCTGCTGATAGCCACGGAGGCCCAGCAGGTGGAGGCCAGGGAGGCCATCCGGCAAACATGGGGAAATGAGAGTGTGGTCCCAGGCCTTGTCCGGCTCTTCTTGCTGGGCGTGAAGAAGGGTGAGGTGGGCCGCCTGCAGCAGAGCAGCCTGGAGGCAGAGAGCAGGAGGCACCATGACATCATCCAGCAGGACTTCATGGACACGTACAACAACCTGACCATCAAAACCCTGATGGGCATGCACTGGGTGGCCGCGCACTGCCCGGGCGCCAATTACGTCATGAAGACAGACAGTGACATGTTTGTCAACACCGAGTATCTCGTCCACAAGCTGCTCCGGCCCAAAAATCAGCCCAAACGTGACTATTTCACAGGCTACCTGATGAAGGGCTATGCGCCCAACAGGAATAAGAACAGCAAGTGGTACATGTCCCCTGAGCTGTATCCAAGCGAGAGGTACCCCACCTTCTGCTCAGGAACTGGCTACGTGTTCTCGGGGGACCTGGCGGGGAAGATCTACAGGGCTTCTCTAGGCATTCGCAGGCTGCATCTGGAGGACGTCTACATGGGCATCTGCCTGGCCAAGCTACGGATCGAACCCACACCGCCACCCAATGAGTTCCTGTTCAACCACTGGCGAGTGTCCTACTCCAGCTGCAAGTACAGCCACCTTATCACCTCCCACCAGTTTCACCCCAACGAACTGCTCAAGTACTGGCACCACCTGCAGCGCAACAAGCACAACGCCTGCATCAACGCATCCAACGACTAGATGGGCAGGTTTCACCAGAGACTGCATGGGTACAGCCTATTTGGTGAGAGGATCAAGGGTGATGTTAGATCATGGCCTGTGCAGGAGTCACTGGCAAGATGTAACCGATTAAAGCACGTTTTTGGACAAACTATTGGTTGAGGACAGTCTTTTTTGTTTTTTAATGGCACTCCAGTTCATATTTTTTTGTTTAATATATTAATTGAAAATAAATGTATGCGTCGGTATAGAGAGGAAGACCTGAATTAAAGCCGCTACACAAACAGCGCGATGGAGCGTCATATACAGGCCGTTCCAACATTTAAGCCACACAAAGTACATAGAACTACGTGTGAAAATTATGCTCCATCGCTGTGTTTGCGAGAAGGGCCCATTATATTTGAACAGGGGATGTTAGATGCACTATTGTAAAGTGGTTGTTCCACTGGATATCATAAGGTGAATGCACCAATTTGTAAGTCGCTCTGGATAAGAGCGTCTGCTAAATGACTTAAATGTAAAYGTAATAGATACTGATAAATCTTAGACTGTATTGGTGGACTGTCACGGTCTGGTATACATTTTGTTCAACTTGGGTTTAAATAATGCCTCCCCCCCTTTTTTTTTTATGTCGGGTTTCAAAGAGCCTTCAAGGGTACTTAAATTACTCCCCCAAAAGATCTTTGGGCATACTTGAGCAGTGGTAAAACCACTTCTAGTGGTATCAAAAAACAAAAGGAACATTGAATCATTTCACAAGTAGCAGTTGACATGCAGGAAGAATGAAAGATATGATATGTGCAAGAGTAGAGCATGTGGTTGAGAGAGGAAACAGATSTGGGTGGTACACAGAGCATAAAATTATCACCTGTCAAATGCGAGTAGATTGAGGTATTGGAAGGGTAAGAATGTATTTCACCAGCCACATTAGCAGGTGGTCAATTTGCAGGGCTCTACAGTGCGAGCATTACATATGCGAATAACAAGTCAAAAGTCAAGTATAAGCACATGTGCAAGTTAGAAAAATACTCTGCAGTATGTGTTTAAGTATTTCTGCTCTTTTGTTTCATAGCTACTAATAGATAATACTACACCTCACACAGCAACACTGCCTGGCAGGGGAGCTGAGCTCACAGTGAAGTACTGAGAATCATTTTTGGAGGTGCTGCGAACAGGTATTTACTCAAAAGTCTACAAAGTGAGACTTTGTCCTTGTGTTTCTTCGCTATTTACATTGTTTTGTTTACAAGCTTGGTTGTTTTTCAACATTAGTTCTAGTCTGCTGCTTCAACAAAGCGAAGATCCATTGCTCAGATCCCAAATCTCACAGAAACACGCGACAGGAGTCGAGTGTCCCCATTACCACAGTAACCTCCGGTCTCTGATCATTTGCATTAAATTGAGCAATATACCACATTACTTCTTAACAATTCATGTATTGTTTTAGAAACATTACAAAGCATGGTCATCCTTATTTATTAAATTGTATTTTTATGTAATTATGTCCCCAAAAATGTTTTGGGCTGGCATTTTTTCTTTTTTATAAAAATAATGTTATGTAGAGGTGCGGACTAAATAAACTATAAAAATAGAGTCACACACTATATAAACTCCCAGTAATTTATTGGGTAAATCACCAATGTTTTGGCATCACTGTGCCTCCTTCAGGGTCACCCTTCAACGATGGGGTTGTTCGATTCCTGCATGGACTAAACATCCTGAATATATGTTAAACTACAAGATGCCTAGGGTAGCAGAAGACGAAAGGATGAGCTTACCGTCACAGACTTCAGGGTCATGCCGTGGTATGTTCCCATGGTGTCAATCTTGAAACCCTCCGTTTCTAAGGACACAATTAGTTAATCAATAATGCATCTTACTTTTCATTAAAAAAAATAGGTAACATTTTTTGGTGCATCTTCATTTGTTCATTACTGTGTAAGGAAATGAAATGGATAACACTAAAATATATATTTACGTTACAAAGTAAAGCACCATCTACGAACATATACATCGCATGCGTACGTGACTAGAGACACAAACTTTCATTCAGGTCAGCTAAAAATAATACACACACACACCAAATGTTACTATTCATGGCCATATTTACAAAGCAGCACACGTCACATAACAATATGTGCCCTGGTCCCACTCACTAGAGCTGGGAGGATATGGGCAAAAATCCATATCACGATAAATGGCATGCATTGATGCAATAACAATAAATAGATAATCAATTTTATAACATTCATGTGCACCACACTTCTCTTGAAACTACTAACTAGTTTGATTGTAGCCATCAATTGTCCCATTAACAATCAAATATAGCAGCAAACTTAATTTAAAAACATCACATTTCTCTAGTATAGGCTACTTATCATAATGAACGATAATCAGTCAAATGCCTGCGATAAGTGATMATTTTCAGTTTATCATCCCAGCTCTACCACTCACCCTCTTTTCCTTTGAATCTCTCCTGATCGTATCGGTTATAAGCAGCTGGGACAGGCTGTTTGTTGCTAATGGACTGGTCCTTGAGGGGAGATAAGAGGTTACACATAAAACACAGGTCATTTCCAATGAACGATCCAAAGAGAGACGACTATAACGAAGAGTTCAGTGGTAATACCACGCTCAACCCTGCTTCGACGGGTTAAATACTCATTGACCCTTTTCTGGAGAAAGTCCCAGTTAATTTCAAGCTCCATTTCTTGGAGAAATTAGAACAGGGAGGTATTTATTTTTATGGAACTCCTCAGCAAGAGCCTTTACTGGTTATGGAAGTCAGTCTCAATTATGCATTAATTACATCACAACGGAAAAAATGAAATCACATGGCTGGATTCCTAGGATGCAAAAGTGTGTATCCAAAATCAAACTATAAAAGGTACATCTACATCAGTTTATATCCAAAATCAAACATGGGCTGTTCCTTACCACCTGAGTGGTGTTCTGTGCTGGTCTCTGCTCAGGAGCGCGTCCCTCCTCCCTGGCCTTCACCGATTGCAGGATGGCAAAGATGTTTTTGGAGAAGTTCTGCAAGAGCATAAGATTTATCAGCACATTGTAAAAAAAAAAAAGGTAGACGTCAGTGTAAAAAAGGTAGGCGAGATATCTACTGTTCTGTTTAATAAGAGAACAGCAGATATCACCACCAAACCAAGGTGAGGTGATGCTGCCACCTGCAGGCATTAAAAGAACACTGAAGTGTGAAAACAGATAAGCCAAAGACTGTTGATCAGCTACGGATATGGACCATTGCCGCCACCCTTCCAAGGCTAGGACTGGGGAAGCTGATCCGAACACGGTAATGTCTACATGGAGTGAATACATGCGTGTTCTTCCCATGTGGCCGGGTTCCTCCTAATAATGGCCGGGTTCCTCCTAATAATGTCCATCTCATTACCTTAACCCATCAGAGCCTAAGCCGGGGGGGGTTCTACTAAGCTATATGGAATTGTATTAAGGTCATACCAAGGATAATTTACATATTTGATTGAATTTTAAGACCCCTTGAAGTATAAAGATATATATATAATAAAATATTATATGAAAAAGTATTTTTGGCCTTACTGCCATTAGCCCATACAAATGCATTGAATAACAGAGTCACTACATGGAACAGATAGTCCCCCAAAAATGTCAAAAGGAATTTGTTCTGAAGTCTCTTCTATATAGCATATATTTTTTTAAATAAAATGTTTGAACATGCATTTAACACCATATTTTTTTGCATTAAAAACAGTCTATAAATACTTCCATACATCTTTTCAACTGGTACCGGGGGACCTTCAGACAAGTCTTGTGAGGCCTGTGGGTGTCCCAGAGCAAAACAGACATGTACAGTACCAGTCAAAAGTTGACACCAACTCATTCAAGGGTTTTTCTATATTATTTGTTTTACCTTGTAGAATAATAGTGAACAGGGATGCAAAGTGGTGAGGGACCAAAAAGGTGACACTAGTGGGAAATGCAGGTTAACTAATTAAACAAAATATGATCTACAATGTAGATTCTACATGATCAGTCTCTGTGTGTAAAATAAAGTGTTTAATGTGAACCTAACTCACAGCTAAAAAAGAAATGTAAAGAAAGCAATCCAAAGTTATTTGTTGCCTAGACTTTACTGCAAATGACACTCAAGTCTTGAGAAAAAAAACACACTAATATTGCAGTTACCATGACAGCCTTTATAATAGAATGCTTGTTACCATGACAGCCTTTATAATAGAATGTTTATAATAGAATGCTTGTGACTACACACATCTAACTATTGCACTTTGGGAAAACATCTTAAAATAGAAATAGAATGAAAAACAGGCATTCTATTTTTGCTCTATTATAGTGGCCACCATGTTAGACATTGATCAAGTTCACAAGGCTACATGTGTGCAAAAATAACTTTCACTGAGTAAAACATTAAATAACCCCCCCCCACCCCCACTCACACACAAGTGTTAMTGTCAAATTCAAACACAAAATAAGCAATCTCTTCGGGCTACACTGCACATTATTACATTGTACACTTTCTGCCTGTTCTACAATATGCCAACAGAGCATGATATCAATTATGCCAACCACGGGTCTCTTTCAGGCAGAGAGTACACCTGGAATACCCATTTTAATCCACTGTATTGAAAAAGGGAAAGTGTGTGGTGTTCCTTTCATCTCAGGCCCAGCTCCAGCTACACTTCATCCCTGAATCCACTTGTTTAACAAGCAACGCCTCATTTTCMCMTAATTCTCTCATTCTGAATATTAACCACATACTGTAGAGGGAAAAYATTAGTTCACAGATAGTGGTTAGTTCGTTAGCTAGTTAACATTTCACWCAGATTCCCAGGGTCCRGTAAGCAACTAACGCATTATAACWTKAKRWACGRCAWGGAGTCGTAKACCAGTGAAAACTATAACGAATTGGTCAGGATACTAATGTTAGCTCATCTGATGTAAAGTTAGCTAGCTAACATTAGCTGTCTGACTTTATTAGCAAGCTMATTTTCACACSATAAACTCAAATATTTCATCAGTTAAGTTGGCTGATGTTGCTCAACATCTCTCTGGCTGGCTAACGAGATACTAAACAATGCTAACAATACTTGTTCCACTAGTTTCTCCCTCACCTCAAACTTTCCAAATGCCACTTGTTTTTCGGTTACAGCTCATGAAGTACACTTCATCAACTTCTAGCCCCCGTCTCCGTGGTCAGGCTTCTCACTTACGCTACCTCTTCGTTATCGTTCAGGGGACGCGCTGCTGTAACTGGCAAACTGCCATTCCACTCTCCCGCTGTCTTTCCAGAGCGCACGCTGATGATGTAACTAGCAAGTTGGTTGTCTCTTCTCTCTTCAGTCGCGTGCTGCATTCTGTTATGTGAACGACTGGCTGAGCCTTGGATACAGCCAGTATTGCTCCAAATGCCATCACTCGTTCGCATACAGCCAGTAGACATCCAAAGCCCCCACCCAAACTTTTCTCATTGGATCTACACTTATCAATAGGTCACCCATTTTGGATTAAAAACGTTGAATTTCGCCAAAAGGAGACTAGTTTGCATCAGAGTGAAAACATCAAAATTATGAAATAACACATATGGGATCATGTAGTAAGCAAAAAAGTATTAAACAAATCTAAATATATTAGAGATTCTTCAACGTAGCCACAATTTGCCTTGACAGCTTTGCAATCTTGGCATTGTCTCAACCAACTTCATGGGGTAGTCACCTGGAAAGCATTTCAATTAACAGGTGTGCCTTTTGTGGAATTTATTTCCTTCTTAATGCATTTGAGCCAATCAGTTGTGACAAGGTAGGGGTGGTATACAGAAGATAGCCCTATTTGGTAAAAGAGCAAGTCCATATTACGGCAAGAACAGCTCAAATAAGCAAAGAGAAACGACAGTCCATCATTACTTTAAGACAAAAAAAGTATTTGAAAAAGTTTCTTCAAGTGCAGTCGCAAAATCCATCAAGCGCTATGATGGAACTGGCTCATGAGGACCGCCACAGGAAAGGAAGACCTAGAGTTACTTCTGCTGCAGAGGATAAGTTCATTGGAGTTACCAGCCTCAGAAATTGGCAATTAACTGCACCTCAGATTGCTGCCCAAATGAATGCTTTAGAGTTCAAGTAACAGACATCTCAACATCAACTATTCAGAGGAGACTGCGTGAATCAGGCCTTCTTGGTCGAATTGTTGCAAAGAAACCACTACTAAAGGACACCAATAAGAAGAGACWTGMTTGATCCAAGAAACACAAGCAATGGACATTAGACCGGTGAAAATCTGTCCTTTGGTCTGATAAGTCCACAAAAACCCYGTGTCTTTGTGAGACGCAGAGTAGGTGAACGGATGATCGCCGCATGTGTGGTTCCCATCGTGACTACCTCGAAGCTGGTTGAGAGAAWGCCAAGAGTGTGCAAAGCTGTCATCAAGGCAAAGGGTGGCTAGTTTGAAGAATCTCAAATATATTTTGATTTGTTTAACATTCTTTTGGTTACTACATGATTTAATGTGTTATTTCATAGTTTTGATGTCTTCACTATTATTCTACAATGTAGAAAATAGTAAAAATAAAGAAAAACCCTTGAATGAGTAGGTGTGTCCAAACATTGACTGGTATTGTATATGTTCGTGAGACAGTCACCATTGCACAGAGGGGTTATATTAGAGTGTAGCTCAAACGGGTCCGACGCTATAGACAGAAGTTGGCAGATCGGTTGTACCAACTTCAGGCGAGTCTCCTGACAYTTGAGATCACAGAGCAAAACACCATCGTGTTCATGAGACTCAGAGGGCTCAATAGTTTGTAGGACAAACCGTTTCAACGCTACATACGATTTTGTGAAAATACCCATTTTTGGGATGTCTCATTGTCTGACAAACACTGCTCTAGCGGTGTCACCTTTCAAGTTCAACATAGGCGGATGAGGTTGATTGTGACGCATCCACAGGGGGATAATGACAGCATGACCCTCGCACCCCATAGTCATAGACACTCTAGTCTAGGGGTTGACCTCTGACCTTTCCAGTGCTCTGTAGGATGGTGGTCCTGGTCCTCCACACCCGCTCCCTGCTGACTATGTCCCTGGTCACGTCCACCTCGGCRTCCACAAAGCTCCTCTGCTTCAGTGTGATATCCTCATCCAGGTCTGTCTTGATGGTGGAGCGCTTCTTGGCCATAATCTTGGCTTTGATGGCGGCGATCTTCTCCACGGACATGGCCTCGGACAGTGACCTGGGGGCAGAGGTGATCTCTATTAGCCCTTATTTCACCAGCTAAGATGACAGAACACATGAATAATTAGATGGGTGCTTACATTTGTCCTATTTTACACACGTACAAGTGTATATTATATGCATGTGTGATTTGGAAATGTTTTCGTTATTTTTGCACTTTCCCACTCCCCTGAGATGATMATTTAGTGGGGAGAAGAAAGAAAATAGAAAAAAAGCTAATAAAAAGCTAGGCTSCCTCAAGTAGAAATTAATGTTTGGGGTTGATTGAGCAGCGAATTTAAATAATAAAGTGTTTAGTGAATAAGGCAAGGTTCCTGGTTTGTATTTATGTCAGCCTGCTCTCATTGGGATACCTTAGCTTCTTAAAACCTGTGTAGCAACGGTGAATGGCTTCATGATAAAGGCCCACATTTTGTAACTACGGACGTTCAATGACAGTACCTTCATACCCATCCTAACGCTAGTCATAAGACTGCTCTACTCAAGGCAACAGCAGATTATAAACATTACTAGGTACTTTCATCCATTGCTTAGGACCTATATTTTTGGTTTATTGTGTTTTGGTATTTTTAACAAATCTATACTCGCAATTCAGCTTGATACTGCCAGTTGCATTGTGTTGTTGAACCATAAAAAATAAAAATAAATAAAAATAAAAGCAACTGGATGATGGAAGGGTGTAGGCGCCTCATACCTGATCTGGTCAGTTTGCACTATGCCCTCTTTGTGGCCCTCCAGTCTAGCAGCCAGACGCTCCTTGTCCAGTCGCACTCGTTCCTCATCCTAGATAACAACAGAATGTGTTMGAATGGTAAAATGCTCCRTATGATAAAAGACAACCATGTATTCAATTTCTGCAGGGATCATATTCTCAAAATGTATGAATTCACTGTACTGTAAATTGCTTTGGATARAATTGTCTTAACAGGCAAGTTATCTGGCATCTTGTTAAACAGGATACCTATAGAGAATTCCTTTAGAGCTGAGGAGAACGTTCTATAAAGAACTGAGCTGAGGAGTCTGAATGGCACCGGTCAAAGATAYTACATACCTCAATCCTTGGTTTTTTGGCTTCAGATGACACCTCATCTGCTGCTCGTTTGACTGATGCAATAAAGGATWAATTAGCCAACTTGTGCAAAATTATGCAATACCTTTCCAATTATAATCTGCACAATATCTAAAATGACTCTCACCAAGCTGATTACATGTGCAACACAGGCCAATGGTGAATAGTATATTAGGCCTTACAGCATGGACTGTTGATATATCCGTTTCAAGGGAACACATTTTCTAATATACAKGGATTAAATCATTCAATCAATGGAAGAGTTGTCATATTCAAAATGCTAAAACTACCTTGCGTTGGCCTTTGCAAACCAATCTCTATGGGGGCACTTCTGTCGATACTTGTCGAAGTAGCTGTGAAGAGAAATCAAAATGGAAATTGCTTTAGTACAATAATTTCAATGGAATCAACGTGTGTGCATTAATTTCACGGTGTTAAATCTGATTTGGTTTCAATTTATACTTACAACTTTCCCCATTGAGATAGGAYAGCAAGCCCTTTCTATCAGGTCTTCTGACAACCGGAATGTTTTCTGTCTTAGGGGGTGATCAGAAAACCCATGTAAATCACAGTGAAATACAACACAATTTACCAAGGTCACAACAACGCCTCTGGCAATGACAATCAATAGACCACTGGCAACACTTAAGACAGAACATCCAYGACACATGGCAGCAGTATTCAACTAACTCTATACAACTCTCACTTGCAGTGAGGACATGAAGTCTACTTACTGCAGCCCTTCGCACGTAGGATGGATGAGGGAGATGCACATTGTTGAGCAGGAACAAAATGGAGTCCAGAGTATAGTACTCCTTGGGCTGACCCTCCTTTCCAGTTCTGAAAATCATTACATTCAGCTTAAGCGTTGCAAAATTAAAAATAACTTTCCCAAAATTCCTAGGTTTTCCAGAAATGTTTGTTAGAAGATTCACGGAATAAACATGAAATCGGGAATCCTTCGACCAGGATTTTTTGAAAACCAGGGAATGTTGGGAAAGTTAAAATAATTTTGCAACACTAGTCAGCGTTGACCAGTAGTTTTGCCCATTGTCTACAGTTCTTTCAGTAAAATCCAGGTGCCCTCTTGTGGAACTAATCTGGAATTTAGTCACAATGCATGTATTAATAGTGAAGGCTTAGATAAATAGTTTAAATCCTGTATTTTRTTAATGACGTTACACACAAATAGTGACCAGCTGTGACGACTATGTCACAGCTTTTCAATGACACTTCCAAATGGTCCAACTTGTTGGGTTAAAATGAGGTTGTCCAACTATTTCATGTCATACGGCCTGAACGACTGCTTGTTCTGCAAAAACCAGGAAATACTTAGCTGACACAAAACATCAAAGTAATGTCTAGCTGGCAAGCTAGAAATGTAAAAACATGGTGACAGGTACGGTCACCCGAGGAAATCAATAATAGYTAACGTTAGTTGCAATACTGTAACTTAACTACGGCGGGTTTRCAAGCATGACAGCTGGCTTATGACAACGTTGCCTGGGTAGTTGCTTTTGCACAAAGCAATTAACGTTAGATAGTTAGCTAACGTGCTAGTTAAACCCCCCAAACTAACAATAAATGATAAYTGCATGTGCTATCTTTCGGTGCAAATAGTAGCTAGCACCTTTTAAACACGGCAAGAAAAGTTCTGGCATCAACAACCTTATCTCGCTAACATTAGCTATTAACGTTACTAGCTAGCCTAGCTACAACAGGCCGACTGAAGCGAGTAATTTACCAATTTATAMGCTAATTTAACATACCCCCAAATGACATAGTTAGTCTTGACATTTTTGGGCCAAGAGAACTCTCCAAAGATAACTTCGTCTCCTTTGGCGACGATTTCTTTTTTCTGGATGTTGTATTGGCGAAGAACACTCAACACGTCCGCCATCTTCACTTGTCTTCATGTAACTAGCGAGCGTGATTGCAAGGCCCCCAGTCACCTATCAACATAATCCAATGTGGTCTCACAGAATGCCTGATCCCAATTTCCTGTTGTATTTGTGTTCCGTGTCAATGGATAGGTCTATTCTGAACACAAATTGCATTACATTTCACTTTTTATTATCTCTGTTCTCCATATATAAAATGCATAAATGTATCATAATTMATTCATGGCCATTATGACTCAAAACAATTTGAATTCCCTTTTATAGCCACAAAATACTTGCTTGCCTTCTCTGTAAAAGGTACATTTGGTAAAGTAAATACACACATAGTAAAGAAATGTCCATGAAATACTTTATTAAGGTTGTCTTGTCTAAATTAGGGTTGATCTGAAATGACAGAAGACAGAAAATAACAATTCAATAAACCACAGTTAATACTTTCCACTTCCGCTATTTTAGCTTCAGCCATCATTCTCCCATTGAATTGACTGCTAAAAGGTAAACGCATTTTAGTATTATCCCATTTTATTTATTCAATATTTGAAGAATTATAAAGCATTGCATTTTAAATATCTASAGTGTTACACAAGTATGACAAAGATACATTCAGTGGGATCTATTACARTGGAAAAGTAGCTAGTGAGTTTCTATGGAACATTAGTAACTGACATTCTAACATTAGTGCTTGTTTATCATAAACCTCCTACACTGGAATACTTTTWATGTGCGTCTAGCAGCTTCAGTCTTCAGACTATTAAATGGCCTTGTTTAGACCTTCAAAAACATGATATAGCAATAGAAAAAGCCATTGGTAATGCATAAAATCAATAGATTCCAGGGTCGTGATCATTAGGCACCAAATAGAAAACCAATTGAAACAGGGAAGGACTTCCTGCAAATGTCCAATAAGAAACGTTAATTTTCAATTTTCCATTGTACAAGATTTTAAACCTTTTCGAACGTCTGCCCTAATGAACATGACCCAGGGAATAAACCAATTTTGCAGGTTTGCCAAAAACTGCCAGTGACAATGATGACAGTCACTCTCTCATCTCTTGGCATCAAAKACTTCCTTGTTTTGACTTGTGACAAAGCAAAATAAACTAAATGGATTCGCATGTTACATGTTTAAGTGCACCAAGTCTATTCTATTATGAGTTTGACCTAATAAAAAACCAAAAAATATATACTGCAATCAAACAAAATAAGTTGATTAGTCTTCTATATAGTGATTAGACCAATTGAAGAAGACAAAAGGGACAAGGGGAGGCAGGTTGCCTAGCGGTTAAGCACATTGGGATAGTAACCAAAAGGTCACTGGTTCGAATCCCTGAACAGACTAAGTGAAATATCTGTTGATTTTCTCCACACAGGATAAGTGAGTTTGCTAAATGATGAAAATTGACAAGATTAAAAAGGGCTCCATGTTCACATCAAACTTGCTATAACATATCAAAGGAGATTGGTGGCACCTTAATTGGGGTGGACAGGCTTGTAGTAATGACTGAAGTGAAATGGTGTTCCAACCATTATTTTGAGCCATCCTCCAGTGGTAGATGTATATAGGGATTCCTTCATACATAAACCCCCCTACATATTTATTTGGATGGTGAATCTAAAACTTTGAATTTGGCTCTATACTCCAGCATTTTGGATTTGAGCTCAAATGTTACATATGAGGTGTGAGTATTTATTTGATTTATTTAACTAGGTAAGTCAGTTAAGAACAAATTCTTATTTGCAACGACGRCCTACCCCGGTCAAACTCTAACCCAGATGACGCTGGGACAGTTGTGCACCGCCCTATGGGACTCCCAATCACGGCCGGTTGTGATACAGCCTGGAATCTAACCAGGGTCTGTAGTGACACCTCTAGCATGGAGAGGCAGTGCCTTAGACCGCTGTGCCACTCGGGAGCCCAAAAAGTACAGATGTCACTTTTTATTTGAGAGTATTTTCATCTTTTTACCRTTTAGAAATGAAAGCACATTATGCATCATTACCCCCAAGACATGCTAACCTCTCAACATGACCAATAGGGAGATCTTATAATTTTTTTGAGGTTATGATATTTATGATAAATTGAAGAAATCGTTATTGTAAATATCAATTTTTTTTTTTTTTATCCGCTCTCTGCGTCGTTTCAAGCCACATCCATTTCAAGGTATTTCCACCAATTCTCTCCATATTCTTCTTTCTCGTCTTTGCACTGTCCAGAATCTGTTCTCAGATCAGGTCCAGGGCTARGTTACGGATGACCTCTATGGCTCCCAGGTCAAAGCCGCAGAGGTCCASCATGCCCCTGTCCTCGGCGGGGTCAGCGATGGATAGGCCGTTGGAGGTCAACCCACACACCATAAGTTTGGAGAAGATACCCATTTTCTAGCAAAACCAAAACACAATCGAGACTCTTTTATATTCATATACTTTGCATACTGTCTATTCACACCATTATATATACACACACACAGTGCCTTTGGAAAGTATTCAGACCCCTTGACTTTTCCCACATTTTGATACGTTACAGACTTATACTAAAATTGATTAAATGAAATGTTTTCCTCAATCTACACGACACCCCATAATGACAAAGCAAAAACAGATTTAGAAATGTATWACAAAAAACAACAACAAAAAACACCTTGTTTACGTAAGTATTCAGACACTTTGCTATGAGACTAAAAATTGAGCTCAGGTGCATCCAGTTTCCACTGATCATCCTTGAGATGGACTCCAATCAAGTTGAAGAAACACATGTGGTAAATTCACACCTGCATATACAGTGCCTTGCAAAAGTATTCACCCCCTTGCGTTTTTCCTATTTTGTCATTTAAATTTATTTTTATTTGGATTTCATGTAAAGGACATACACAAAGTAGTCCAAATTTGTGAAGTTAATCTTTTTATAAAAAATTATAAAAAATAAAAAACGGAAAAGTGGTGCGTGCATATGTATCGGCCCCTTTGCTATGAAGATCCTAAATAAGATCTGGTGCAACCAATTACCTTCAGAAGTCACATAATTAGTTAAAGTCCACCTGTGTGCAATCTAAGTGTCATATATATATATACACACACACAAGACACACACACATTGGGAGGACACTGAGACGTGAGTAAAGCACACACACCACACACACAGCAGCGAGCACAGCACACACACACAGCACACACACAGAGTGAGGAGACATCGAGAGTCACAGGTTCACACATCAGCACACAGCAGGGGGAGCCCACACACACAGCACACAGCAAATCAGGCCACACGGGCAATCCGTGAGTAATACACATGGGCACACACGACACGGCCAAAAAAATTAACGGGATCCCTGGGTGGTGTTTCTGGAGTGAAACCGGCTGGTCTCTTTCAAGAGAAGATAATTCGCAATCAAAATAACTTCACAGATTCTTCATTGTAAGGGTTTAAACCTGTTTCCATGCTTGGTTCAATGAACCATAAACAAATTAATGAACATGCACCTGTGGAACTGTCATTAAGACAACAAACAGCTTACAGACGGTAGGCAATTAAGGTCACAGTTATGAAAACTTAGGACACTAAAGAAGGCCTTTTACTGACTCTGAAAAACATCAAAAGAAAGATGCCCAGGGTTCTGGCTCATCTGCGTGAACGTGCGTTTAGGCATGCTGCAAGGAGGCATGAGGACTGCAGATAAGGCCAGGGCAATAAATTGCAATGACGTACTGTGAACGCCTAAGACGGCGCTACAGGACGGACAGCTGATCGTCCTCGGCAGTGGCAGACCCAGGTGTAACACCTGCACAGGATCGGTACATCGAACATCACACTCGCGGACAGAATGGCAACAACAACGGCCCGAGTTACACCAGGAACACACAATCCCTCCATCAGTGCTCAGGACTGTCCGCAATAGGCTGAGAGGCGGGACTGAGGGCTTGAAGGCATGTTGTAAAAGGCAGCATTTCCTCACCAGACATCACCGGCAACAACATCGCCTATGGGCACAAACCCACTGTCGCTGGAGCAGACAGGACTGGGCAAAAAGTGCTCTCCACTGACGAGTCGCGTTTTGTTCACCTAGGGGTGATGGTGGATTCGCATTTATCATCGAGGAATGAGCGTTACATCGAGGCTGGTCATTTGGAGGTGGAGGGTCCGTCATGGTCTGGGGCGGTGTGTATCAAGCATCATCGACTGAGCTTGTTGTCAATTGCAGGCAAACTCAACACTGTGCGTTACAGGGAAGACATCCTCCCTTCATGTGGTACCCCTTCCTGCAGGCTCATCCTGACATGACCTCCAGCATGACAATGCCACCAGCCATTAATGCTCGTTCTGTGCGTGATTCCTGCAAGACAGGAATGTCAGTGTTTCTCCACAACCAGCGAAGAGCCGCGGATCTTAATCCCATTGAGCACGTCTGGGACCTGTTGGATCGGAGGTGGAGGGTAGGGCCATTCCCCCCAGAAATGTCCGGGAACTTGCGAGGTGCCTTGGTGGAAGAGTGGGGTAACAATCTCACAGCAAGAACTGGCAAATCTGGTACAGTCCATGAGGAGGAGATGGCCACTGCGAGTACTTAATTGCAGCTGGTGGCCACACCAGATACTGACTGTTACTTTTGATCCCCCCTTCGCTCAGGGACACATTATTCAATTTCTGTTAGTCACATGTCTGTTGAACTTGTTTAGTTTATGTCTCAGTTATTTAATATTGTTATGTTCATACAAATATTTACACATGTTAAGTTAATGAAAATAAACGCAGCGAGAGGATGTTTTTTTTTGCCGAGATATAGATAGATACATACATATACATACACAAAACCTGTGTAAAATACAGTTGAAGTCGGAAGTTTACATACACTTACGTTGGAGTCATTAAAAATCATTTCTCAACCACTCCACAAATTTCTTGTTAACAAACTATAGTTTTGGCAAGTCGGTTAGGACACCTACTTTGTGCATGACACAAGCAATTTTTCCAACAATTGTTTAAAGACAGATTATTTCACTGTATCACAATTCCAGTGGGTCAGAAGTTTACATACACTAAGTTGACTGTGCCTTTAAACAGCTTGGAAAATTCCAGAAAATGATGTCATGGCTTTAGAAGTTTCTGATAGGCTAATTGACATCATTTGAGTCAATTGGAGGTGTAGCTGTGGATGTATTTCAAGGCCTACCTTCAAACTCAGTGCCTCTTTGCTTGACATCATTGGAAAATCCAAAGAAATCAGCCAAGACCTCAGAAAAAAAATTGTAGACCTCCACAAGTCTGGTTCATCCTTGGGAGCAATTTCCAAACGCCTGAAGGTGCCACATTAATCTGTACAAATAATAGTACGCAAGTATAAACACCTTGGGACCACACAGCCGTCATACCGCTCAGGAAGGAGACACATTATGTTTCCTAGAGATGAACGTACGAATTGTCCGTAGAGCTCCGGGACAGGATTGTGTCGAGGCACAGATCTGGGGAAGGGAACCAAAACATTTCTGCAGCATTGAAGGTCCCCAATAACACAGTGGCCTCCATCATTTTTAAATGGAAGAAGTTTGGAACCATCAAGACTCTTCCTAGAGGTGGCCGCCCGGACAAACTGATCATTCGGGGGAGAAGGGCCTAGGTGACTAAGAACCCGATGGTCACTGACAGGGCTCCAGAGTTCCTCTGTGGAGATGGGAGAACCTTCCAGAAGGACAACCATCTCTGCAGCACTCCACCATTCAGGCCTTTATGGTAAAGTGGCCAGACAGAAGCCATTCCTCAGTAAAAGGTACATGACAACCAACTTGGGAGTTTGCCAAAAGGCACCTAAAAGGACTCTCAGACTATGAGAAACAAGATTCTCTGGTCTGACAAAACCAAGATTGAACTCTTTGGCCTGAATGCCAAGTGTCACATCTGGAGGAAACCTGAGACCATTCCTATGGTGAAGCACGGTGGCGGCAGCATCATGCTGTGCGGATGTTTTTCAGCGGAAGGGACTGGGAGACTAGTCAGGATCAAGACAAAGATGATCGGAGCAAAGTAGAGAGAGATCCTTGATGAAAACCTGCTCCAGAGTGCTCAGGACCTCAGACTGGGGCGAAGGTTCACCTTCCAACAGAACAATGACCCTAAGCAAACAGACAAGACAACGCAGGAGTGGCTTCGGGACAAGTCTCAGAAAGTCCTTGAGTGACCCAACCAGAGCCTGGACTTGAACCCGATCGAACATATCTGGAGACCTGAAAATAGCTGTGAAGCAACGCTCCCCATCCAACCTTAGAGGATCTGTACAAAAGAATGGGAGAAACTCCCCAAATACAGGGTGTGCCAAGCTTGTATCGTCATACCCAAGAAGACTTGAGGCTGTAATCAGTGCCAAAGGTGCGTCAACAAAGTACTGAGTAAAGGGTCTGAATACTTACGTAAATGGAATATTTAGAATAAATTATCAAACATTCCTACAAACATGTTTTTGCTTTGTCATTATGGGGTATTGCGTGAAGATTGATGCAAAAAACAATTTAATCAATTTTAGAATAAGGCTGTGACTTAACAAAATATGGAAAAAGTCAAGGCGTCTGAATACTTTCCGAATGCACTGTATATATACACACAGTACAAATCAAAAGTTTGGACASACCTACTCATTCAAGGGTTTTTCTTTATTTTTACTATTTTCGACACTGTCTAATAATACTGAACATCAAAACTATGAAATGACAAAAATGGAATCATGTAGTAACCAAAAAAAAGTGTTAAACAAATCAAAATATATTTTTCACCGCCAGTCTCCTCTGAAACAGTTGATGTTACCTGAACTCTGAGGCTGGTAACACTAATGAACTTATCATCTGCCAGCAGACCGGTAAACTCTTAGGTGTCTTCCTTTTCTGTGGCGGTCCTCATGAGAGCCAGTTTCATCATAGCGCCTTGATGGTTTTTGCGACTGCCACTTGAAGAAAACTTTCAAAGTTCTTGAAATGTTCCATATTGACTGAACCTTCATGTCTTAAAAGTAATGATGGACTGTCATTTCTCTTTGCTTATTTGAGCTGTTCTTGCCATAATAGACTTGGTTTTTCGCAAGTAGGTTCTATCTTCTGGCTATACAACCCTACCTTGTCACAACACAGCTGATTGGCTCAAATGCGGCGTTAAGAAGGAAAGAAATTCCACAAATTAACTCTTTAACAAGGCCACCACCTGTTAAATGCATTCCAGTGACGACCTCATGAAAGCTAGTTAGTGTGCAAAGCTGTCATCAAGCCAAAGGGTGGCTACTTGAAGAATCAAAAATATATTTGATTTGGTTTAACACTTTTTTTGGTTACTACATGATTCCATGTTTGTTATTTCATAGTTTTGATGTTCAGTATTATTAGGACAGCTGTCGGAAAATAGTTAAAAATGAAAGAAAAACCCTTGAATGAGTAGGTGTGTCCAAACTTTCTTAAAATTTATTTGTGGGACTTTGTTTGTATATATGAGTGCATTCGGAATAGTATTCAGACGCCTTGCACTTTTTCTCATATTTTGTTAATTCACAGCCTATTCTAAATAATTGATTAGATATTGTGTTTTTTGCTTCAATCTTCACACAATTCCCATAATGGACAAAGCAAAAAACATGTTTTGTAGGAAACTCTGCGCAGCAGGTTTTCATCAAGGATCTCTCTACTTTGCTCCGATCATCTTTGTCTTGATCCTGACTAGTCTCCCAGTTCCCTTCCGCTGAAAAACATCCACACAGCATGATGCTGCCGCCACCGTGCTTCACCTAAGAATGGTCTCAGGTTTCCTCCAGATGTGACACTTGGCATTCAGGCCAAAGAGTTCAATCTTGGGTTTGTCAGACCAGAGAATCTTGTTTCTCATAGTCTGAGAGTCCTTTTAGGTGCCTTTTGCAAAAATCCAAGTTGGTTGTCATGTACCGTTTACTGAGGATGGCTTCTGTCTGGCCACTTTACCATAAAGGCCTGAATGGTGGAGTGACTGCAGAGATGGTTGGGTCCTCTCTAGAAGGTTCTCCCATCTCCACAGAGGAACTCTGGAGCCCTGTCAGTCTGACCATCGGGGTTCTTAGATCACCTAGCCCTTCTCCCCCGAATGATCAGTTTGTCCGGGCGGCCAGCTCTAGGAATGAGTCTATGGCGCTTCCCAAATTCTCTCCATTTTAAAAATGGATGGAGGCCACCTGTTATTTGGGACGCCCTCAATGCTGCAGAAATGTTTGAGTTCCCTTCCCCGATCTGTGCCTCGACACAATTCCTGTCCCGCGAGCTCTCGTTCGTTACGTTCATCTCCTAGGAAACATAATGTGTCTCCTTCCTGAGCGCGTATGACGGCTGTGTGGTCCCAAGGTGTTTATTAACTGCGTACTAGTATTTGTACAGATTAAATGTGGCACCTTTCAGGCGTTGGAAATTGCCCCAAGGATGAACCAGACGTGTTGTGCGATGTCTACAATTTTTTTTCTGAGGTCTTGCTGATTTCTTTGATTTTTCCAATGATGTCAGCAAAGAGCACTGATTTGTGAAGGTAGGTCCTGAAATATCATCCACAGTATCACCTCCAATGATCAATAGTCAAACGCCATTCAGAAAACTTCTAATGCCATGACATCATTTTCTGGAATTTTCCAAGGCTGTTTAAAGGCACAGTCACTTAGTGTTTGTAAACTTTCTGACCCACTGAAGTTGTGATGACAGTGAAAATAATCTGTTCTTTAACAATTGTTGGAAAATTGCTTGTGGTCATGCACCAAAGTAGGTGTCTCTAACCTTGACTTGCCAAAACTATGTTTTAACAAGAAATGTTGTTGAGTTGGTTTGAAGAAACTGATTTTTAATGACTCCACGTAAGTGTATGTAAACTTCGGACTGTCACACTGTATTTTACACAGGTTTTTGTATGTTAGTAGTATCTATACTATATCTCGGCCCAAACAAAAACATTCCTCTCGCTGCTGTTTATTTTCCATGTAACTCTAACCCATTGTGTAAATATTTGTATGAACATAACAATATTAAATAACTGAGACTGAAACTAACAAGTCACACAGACATGTGACGTACAGAAATTGAATAATGTGTCCTGAGCAAAGGGGGGGGTAACTCAAAAGTAACAGTCCTAGTATCTGTGTGCTGGCCACCAGGCTGCATTAAGTACTGCAGTTGCATCTCCTCCTCATGGACCTTGGCTACCAGATTGTCCAGTTCTTGCTGTGAGATCGTTACCCCACTCTTCACCAAGGCACCTGCCAAGTTCCGGACATTCTGGGGGAATGGCCCTTAGCCCTCACCCTGCCGATCCAACCAGGTCCCAGAGTGCTCAATGGGATTAAGATGCCGGTGCTCTTCGCTGGTTTGTGGCCAGAACACTGACATTCCTGTCTGCAGGGAATCACGCCACAGAACGAGCAGTTTATGGCTGCGTGGCAGTTGGTCATGTCTGGAGGGTCATGGTCAGGATGAGCCTGCAGGAAGGGGTACCATCAGTCGAAGGGGAGGATGTCTCTTCCTGTAACGCACTGTTTTGAGTTTGCCTGCAATGACACACAAGCTCAGTCCGATTGATGCTGATACACACCGCCCCAGCCATGACGGACCCTCCACCTCCAAATGATCCAGGCTCTGCCGTAACGCTCATTCCTTCGCATTTAAAATGCGAATCCGACCATCACCCTAGCGTGAGAACAATAACCGCGACCTCGTCAGTGAGAGCACTTTTTGCCAGTTCCTGTCTGGCTGCCAAGCGACATGGGTTTGTGCCCATAGGCGATGTTGTTGCCGGTGATGTCTGGTGAGGAATTGCGCTGTACAACATGCCTACAAAGCCCTCAGTCCGCCTCTCAGCCTAATTGCGGACAGTCTGGAGCCACTGATGGAGGGATTGTGTGTTCCTGGGCTAAACTCGGGCCGTTGTTGTTTGCCAGTTCTGTCCGCAGGTGTGATGTTCGATTGTACCGATCCTGTGCAGGGTGTTACACGTGTCTTGGCCACTGCGAGGACCGATCAAGCTCTGTCCGTCCTGTAGCGCCTCTTAGGCGTCTCACAGTACGGTCATTGCAATTTATTGCCCTGCCTTACTCTGCAGTCCTCATCCTCCTTGCAGCATTGCCTAAAGCAGTTCACGCAGATGAGCAGGAACCCCTGGGCATCTTCTTTGATGGTTTTTCAGAGTCAGTAGAAAGGCCTCTTTAGTGTTCCTAAGTTTTCATTAACTGTGACCTTTAAATTGCCTACCGTCTGCTAAGCTGTTTAGTGTCTTAATGGACATTCCACAGCGTGCATGTTCATTAATTGTTTAGGCGTTCATTGAAAAGCATGGGAAAACAGTGTTTAAACCCTTTACAATGAAGATCTGATCTCGCTCT
>NC_036859.1:34164064-34173770 GCF_002910315.2 Salvelinus sp. IW2-2015
AGACTGCGTGAATCAGGCCTTCATGGTCAAATTGCTGCAAAGAAACCACTACTAAAGGACACCAATAAGAAGAAGAGACTTGCCTGGGCCAAGAAACACGAGCAATAGACATTAGACCGGTGGAAATCTGTCCTTTGGTCTGACGAGTCCAAATTTTAGATTTTTGGTTCCAACTGCCGTGTCTTTCTGATACGCAGAGCGGATGAACGAACGTATGATCTCCGCATGTGTGGTTCCCACTGTGAAGCATGGAGGTGGTGGTGTGATGGTGCTTTGCTGGTGACACGGTCTGATTTATTTAGAATTCAAGGCACACTTAACCAGCATGGCTACCACAGCATTCTGCAGCGATATGCCATCCCATCTGGTTTGCACTTAGTGGGACTATAATTTGTTTTTCAACAGGACAATGACGCAAAACACACCTCCAGGCCGTGTAAGAGCTATCTGACCAGAAGGAGAGTGATGGAGTGCGGCATCAGATGTCCTGGCCTCCACAATCACCCGACCTCAACCCAATTGAGATGATTTGGGATGAGTTGGACTAAAGAGTGAAGGAAAAGCAGCCAACAAGTGCTCAGCATACGTGGGAACTCCTACAAGACTGTTGGATAAGCATTCCAGGTGAAGCTGGTTGAGAGAATGCCAAGAGTGTGAAAAAGCTGTTAACAAGGCAAAGGGTGGCTACTTTGAAGAATCTAAAATATACTTTGATTTGTTTAACACTTTTTTGTTTAGTACATGATTCCATGTGTGTTATTTCATAGTTTGTCTTCATARTTTTTCTACAATGTAGAAAATAGTCAAAATAAAAACCCTTGAATGAGTAGGTGTCCAAACTTTTGACTGGTACATATATTTATATTCCAGACTCTGACTAGGCTTGGGCAATATACCATTCATTTTATTTTTATTATTTATTTCACCTTTTTTATCCAGGTAGGCTAGTTGAGAACAAGTTCTCATTTACAACTGCGACCTGGCCAAGATAAAGCAAAGCAGTTCGACACATACAACAACACAGAGTTACACATGGAATAAACAAACAGTCAATAATACAATAGAAAAAGTCGATATACAGTGTGTGCAAATGAGGTAGGATAAGGGAGGTAAAGCAATAAATAGGCCATGGTGGCGAAGTAATTACAATATAGCAATTAAACACTGGAATGGTAGATGTGCAGAAGATGAATGTGCAAGTAGAGATACTGGGGTGGAAAGGAGCAAGATAAAGAAATAAATATAGTATGGGGATGAGGTAGTTGGATGGGCTTGTTACAGATGGGCTATGTACAGGTGCAGTGATCTGTGAGTTGCTCTGACAGCTGGTGCTTAAAGCTAGTGAGGGAGATATGAGTCTCCAGCTTCAGTGATTTTTGCAGTTCGTTAAAGTCATTGGCAGCAGAGAACTGGAAGGAAAGGCGGCCAAAGGAAGGATTGGCTTTGGGGGTGTCCAGTGAGATATACCTGCTGGAGCGCATGCTACGGGTGGGTGCTGCTATGGTGACCAGTGAGCTGAGATAAGGCGGGGCTTTACCTAGCAGAGACTTGTAGATGACCTGGAGCCAGTGGGTTTGGCGGCGAGTGTGAAGCGAGGGCGAGTGTGAAGCGAGGGCGAGTGTGAAGCGAGGGCGAGTGTGAAGCGAGCCAACGAGGGCGTAGAGGTTGCAGTGGTGGGTAGTATATGAGGCTTTGGTAACAAAACGGATAGCAATGTGATGGACTGCATCCAATTTGCTGAGTAGTGTTAGAGGCTATTTTGTAAATGACATCGCCGAAGTCGAGGATCGGTAGGATGGTCAGTTTTACGAGGGTATGTTTGGCAGCATGAGTGAAGGAGGCTTTGTTGCAATATAGGAAGCCGATTCTAGATTTAATTTTGGATTGGAGATGCTTAATGTGAGTGGAAGAAGAGTTTACAGTCTAACCAGACACCTAGGTATTTGTAGTTGTCCACACATTCTAAGTCAAAACCGTCCAGAGTAGTGATGCTGGACGAGCGGACAGGTGCGTGCAGCGATCGGTTGAAGAGCATGCATTTAATTTTACTTGCATTTAAGAGCAGTTGGAGGCCACGGAAGGAGAGATGTATGGCATTGAAGCTTGTCTGGAGGTTAGTTAACACAGTGTCCAAAGAAGGGCCAGAGGTATACAGAATGGTGTCGTCTGCGTAGAGGTGGATCAGAGAATCACCAGCAGCAAGAGCGACATCATTGATGGATACAGAGAAGAGAGTCGGCCCGAGAATTTAACCCTGTGGCACCCCCATAAAGACTGCCAGAGGTCTGGACAACAGGCCCTCCAATTTGACACACTGAACTCTATCAGAGAAGCAGTTGGTGAATCAGGCGAGGCAATCATTTGAGAAACCAAGGCTGTTGAGTCTGCCGATAAGAATGTGGTGATTGACAGAGTCGAAAGCCTTGGCCAGGTCGACAAATACGGCTGCACAGTAATGTCTCATATCGATTGCGGTTATGATATCGTTTAGGACCTTGAGCGTGGCTGAGGTACACCCATGACCAGCTCTGAAACCAGATTGCACAGCGGAGAAGGTACAGTGTGATTCGAAATGGTCGGTAATCTGTTTGTTAAATTGACTTTCCAAGACCTTAAAAAGGCAGGGTAGGATAGATATAGGTATGTAGCAGTTTGGGTCTAGAGTGTCTCCCCCTTTGAAGAGGGGGATGACCGCGGCAGCTTTCCAATTTTTGGGAATCTCAGACGATACGAAAGAGAGGTTGAACAGGCTACTTAATTTGACATGATTAAGAACGATCAGAGCATACAATATTTGCGGCTGTGTCATGCCATGTTTGCCACTACAGTGTTGTAGTTCCACGTACGTGTGWAGTTCCACGTAATGACATACAATATAATGATGTAATAATGAGGCTGTATATCTATGCAACCAAAAAAATAAGGAGTTAAGAGGGGAAGGACAGTGGTASACCACAGCAAAGTGTCTTACATGTCGGTACATCCTCAGACACTCCGCTGGATTGGCCTCGCCGTGCCAGCAGGCACTGTTGGTGAATATGATGAACATGTCCACGGTGATCGTCTTCTCCGAGGCCCACAGGATGGGGAGAGCACAGTCTGTATAGCCACTGGGGATCTGTGAACAGGTGGTTGACACAGGAGGTCAGCTATGAACACAACCCATAGTCATTACATTTTACAACCTCATATTTTATCTGAGAAATTGATCATGTTCAGTAGGGCCCAGCGTAGCAAAACAGAAATGAGCTTTTCTTATTGCCTTTCAGTGAACTTTTAGAAACTTTGGCAAGTGAAATTCGTTTTTTTCCAAGCAAGTTTTCCATTTAAAAAAAGTTTGTCATTCAGAGGTGCATAGTTTGCAGAGAGACACTTCTTGTTTCCATACCTTGACCAGCTCGGTTGCTACTTGTCGAAGAGACATGCCTTCAGTGATGGTGCAAGGAACTATAGCTCCTTCAGAGTAGGCCATAACCTGTGTCTCTGCCTCCGTCTGCGCAAAAACCTGTAACATAGATACAACCAACTTAGAACACAATGCTGAAATAGTCCCTCTCTAAGATGCCAGGAATTATCATTCAAATGTAAAAATGACAAGTCCTCATTACAAAGCACGCATGCAATGCCTGTGCTCTCTTGAGATGGGGGAATGTGGGGAAACGTGKCAGGAATCCATAGAATGTGACAACAGACCCTTTCCTTGACTATACCTTCCTCCAGAGACCCGTCTTCCAACTGTTAGAGACACCGCTTTGAAACACAGCTGCAAACTACTACATTAGTCATTTAGTAGCCTTGTTTAGGAGTACCTGCTCATAGTGTGTTGACTTACCATGGCCATGGCTGCAGCCGCTACAGCTGTGCTGACGGAGGTCCCCTTAACAATGCTGCTCAGCGATGTGCTAATGTCCACCGCCACCATAAAGCGCTTCCCCGCCGGCTCCACGTTCTCAGGAAAGGAACACAAGTGAAGTAAGGTGGCAGGTTGCCTAACGGTGCTGGTGCTGGTCCAGTAACCCGAAAAAGGTTGCTGGTTCRATACAGAGCCGGCTAGGTGAAAAATCTGTCAATGTGCCATTGAGCAAGGCACTTAACCCTAATTACTTCTGTAAGTCGCTCTGGATAAGAGCATCTGCTAAATGACTCAAATGTAATGAAAAAAATAAAAAAAACATGCAMCAGTAAACATGTCGTCCCCCAAGAATGATGCATCCCAATTAAGATATTGCGTGTGACTAACACATTTCAGTTAATTACTATAGCTTCCACCTTGGGCCAAGTCWGTGTCATTTTGAAAAACCCGGATCTCTATGGCACGACGCATCATTCACCCAAGTTTCGTAAAAATTGAGCCAGTGCCGTCAGATATCGTGTGCGACAAACTTATCCATTTCATTGTGGTGGACAATTAACGTTTCGCATTTGTGGACACTACTCAGAACAGCGGGATGCTCTGTGAGTAGTGCTGTTACGGTGACCGCTTTACCGCCACACCGGCGGTGACGAGTAACGACCGCAGTCAAATTCCATGTGACCATTTAGCCACGGTAACTAGGGTTCTCCAAGCTCTGATGCTGCTAATGGTCATTAGTAGCCTACTCAGCACTCTATTGTCCCTCTAATCACTGTGACATCAATGCAAAAGTGATCGAAAATCAAACACGAGAAAACAGTTGATGGCCTCTATTAAAAAGAGGATCCCATCAGCTTTCTATAGGCTAGGCCTACTATATTTATTTCTCAACTTTCTTAACACTAAACACATCGCTTCGCTTTACAACAAGAGTATAACCTACCTGGCTGGCATGAAAATTAACCACGGGAAAAGCGTCCACCGTTTGCAAATTAAGTGCATAGATGATACATTGTTTTCCCCCCAGCATCTGTTCCCGAGACAGGTGCATGATAACGGTCACTTCTAAAACAAAACGATTTTCACACAGAGTGCATTCRAAATTATTCAGACCCCTTGACTTTTCCATATTTTGTTACGTTACGGCCTTATTCTAAAATTGATTAAATTGTTTACCCCCCTTAAAACTACACATAATACCCCATAATGACAAAGCAAAAAGTATTTTTTGTTATTTCTGCAAATGTATAAATACACTGCTCAAAAAAATAAAGGGAACACTAAAATAACACATCCTAGATCTGAATGAATGAAATATTCTTATTAAATACTTTTTTCTTTACATAAAGTTGAATGTGCTGACAAACAAATCCAAACAAAAATTATATAACTGGAAATCAATTTATAAACCCAATGGGGTCTGGATTTGGAGTCACCCTCAATTAAAGTGGAAACCAACAAGGTGATCCAACTTCGATGTAATGTCCTAAAACAAGTCAAAATGAGGCTCAGTAGATGTCTGTGGCCCCACGTGCTGTATGACTCCTAATGGGTGGGCATGCTCTGAAGGGTGGCCGGATGGTCCTCCTGAGGGATCTCCTCCCAGACGTGCGCTAAAAGCAATCCGCCACTCCTGACTAGTCTGGTTGGCTGCAACGTGGCGTTGGTGGTTGACCGGAACATGATGTCCGCAGATGTGCTCATATGGGATTCAGGTCTGGGACGGCGGGCCAGCCATAGCATCAATGCTCTCTTGCAGGAACTGGCTGACCACTCAGCAGCATGAGGTTAGCATTGTACTTGCATTAGGAGGAAGCCCAGGGCCAGGCAGGAGACAACCAGCATATGGTCCTCACAAGGGGTCCAAATGGCAGTACAGGACTACCTGGGCGAGCGCAACAATTTGAGGAGAGGCTGTGCGGCCCAAAGAATGCACCGGCCACACCAATGACGACCCAGCTGGCGCGCCAAACCGGTCATGCTGAGGAATGTTGCAGGCACAGAACGCTTTCTCCCACGGCGTTCCACGACTCTGTCCACGTCTGTCACAATCGCTGCATCAGTTGTTGAACCCTCGCCTTTCATCTAGTTGAAAGAGCACACGGGCGCACAGTAGCGATTTTCTTGCGCAATTCTATTGGATGCTATGCTCACTGTGCATAATGCCAAAGTCCCTGCAAGGTGTTGGGGTGTAAGCACAACCCCCACCCTGTGGAGTCCGGGCCTCATGGAGGTCTGGTTTTCGAACCGTTTTGAGCAGACACACCTGCAACATTTGGTCGGCCTGCGGAGGTCAATTTCTGGCAGGCTCGCGGCAGTGTCTCCTGTCCTTTATCCCACTCCGAATTAGGCTGTTTATTTCCACTTTGGCACAAATATGGGAGGTAGCGGATTCTATTAGACTGCTGGCTAGTGTTGCCCTTACGGCCTCCTCAAGTTTCCTGATCGTAACTGGCCTGTTCCTGGTAGCGCTCTACCATCGCTCTGGCCAACTACGCTGCAGACACAGCAACTTGCTTGCCACACGCGTCGCATTGATGTGCATCCTGGATGCGCTGCACTACTGAGCCACTGTGTGGGTTGTAGACTCCGTCTCATGCTCCCCAAAGAGTGAAAGCACCAGCCAGCATTTTCCCAAGAAGCGGAACGGAAGAGACGAGCATCATATACGCTCACGGTAGAAGCAGCAAAGGTATGAATTGTCCGTAGGATGAGTCGTAGGTATGGTGTGTTGAGATAACCAAACACTAGAAGACAACATTGCCTTTATTGGTGGGTTGTCCTTTTGCGTCTCTAATTTTGGCCGTGGATGATGTGGGCTGGTGTGCTATGTCGGCAATTTGCACAGGGCGAAGCATGAGAGAAATGGTATTGTCACCATGCAGAGCAGTTGTGTGCTCACTCCTATGTATAGAGACTAGTATTGAGATCTAATCAAGACAGAGCTCGATTGTCTTAGACCTTTGGAGGTTAATTGTTGTTACGATTATTATCGTGATTCATCACTTCTACAGTTATTTGACTTTTTGTGAAGCAGTGTATGATATATATAGCCAAGTTCGTAAGTCAACGTTACATACACCTTGCCCAAATACATCCTTAAACTCAGTTTTTCACGCCCATTTCTGACATTTAATCTCAGTAAAAAGGCCTGTTTTTAGGTCAGTTAGGAATCAACCACTTTATTTTAAGAATGTGAAATGTCAGAATAATGGTAGGTAGGAGAGGACGAAGAATAATTTTTCTTAGTCTGGTCATTTCCTTCATCAATTCTCAGTTGGAGTACAGAAGTTTAACCATACACTCAATGGATATTTCGTTGGTGATGCGCGAAATGAGGTGTCTGAGTTCTCTTAACTTGTGTATGGTCCAAATGTTTCGGTTAGGCGCTTCCGCAAGCTCACCCACTATGAGTTGAGGTGAAATCTTGGGCCAATTCCTCAGTTACCTAGACAGACGCTGCGTGTATAACTGAGGTCAGGTTGTAGGGCCTCCTTGCTCTCAACATGCTTTTCAGTTCTGCCCACAAATTTTCTACTAGGATTGAGGTCAGGGCTTTGTGATGGGGCACTCAATATCTTGACTTTGTTTGTCCTTAAGCTCTTCAGATAAGGCATCCATTTTGCCCAATAACTCGTCTGGAAGTTATGCTTGTGAGTCACTTTGCTCTCGCTCTTGTAGACTCTCACTTTGCGACCAAGCTCTAACTTCCTGACTGATGTCATGAGATGTTGCTTCAATATATCCACATCATTTTCCTACCTCATGATGCTATYCATTTTGTGAAGTGCACCAGTCCCTCCTGCAGCAAAGCACCCCCACAACATGATGCTGCCACCCCCGTGCTTCACAGTTGGAATGGTGTTCTTCAGCTTGCAAGCATCCCCCTTTTTCCTCCAAACATAATGATGGTCATTATRTCCAGACAGTTCTATTTTTGTTTCATCAGACCATAGGACGTTTCTCCAAAAAGTACGATCTTTGTCCCCATGTGAAGTTGCATGACATAGTTTGGCTTTTTTAATGGCGGTTTTGGAGCAGTGGCTTCTTCCTTGCTGAGCGGCATTTCAGGTTATGTCGAAATAGGACTTGTTTTACTGTGGATTTTAGATACTTTTGTACCCGTTTCCTCCAGCATCTTCACAAGGTYCTTTGCTGTTGTTCTGAGCTCAATTTCGAGTCTCATAGCAAAGGGTTTGAATGCTTATGTAAATAAGGTATCTGTTTTTTATTTGTAATACATTTGCAAAAATTTCTAAAAACCTGTTCTCACTTTGTCATTATGGGGTATTGTGTGTAGATTGAGGAATTGTTTTGTAATAAATATTTGAATAAGGCTGTAACGTAACAAAATGTGGAAAAAGTCAAGGGGTCAGAATACTTTCCGAATGCTCTTCTCCTGGATGCTTTGGAGCACGCAGCTGGGAATTATTATTATATTCCCACACAAGGGGGATGCCGCTGGGAAATTCCAGGCACTATCAAGTGCTTGTCAAATTCTGAATGAGAGACTGATGAAGTGTGTTCAGCGTAAGCAAAAAACAAAGCAGAGCTCATGCCTTTCATGCAACTTTTTCTAATCATTAGCCGCATCATGCAGCCTTAGAATATATTAAAAATCAAAACCTATAGCCCAACGTTTGGATCACAACTGAAGTTGAATAAATAGCTCTAAATTAAGCATATAGGAGGACCTGTTTCTTTGTTAACCGCTCAACACAGAACAGCCACGTGCGCACTCCCTCAGAAATCGTTTGGAGAAAATATAATTTATATTTTATTAAGCTATGTTCAAATTTATTCTTCATACCATAAAATAATGCCACTAATTCTAAGCAAATCTTGTCTGCTAAATGAACTAGTGTAGCCCACAACCATATGGCATAGCTAGATCAGGACAACTCAGAGTATGCTATTCTGTTCTTCTGAAATAGACTACATTTTCTTCATATCAAGTTTCTTAAGACCTGTCTAAAATAAATAATGGATTTATTGTGATGGTGCAAGCTATATGAAATTAATGTATTAGACTTTTTAAATGATGTTCCAAAGTTCTGCATCAGTGGCTTGCAGGTTATGCTAAATATGTTTATGTTAATTAACAATTGCTTGACAATCACTGGCTGACAAAATTTCATGACCGCCAACAGCCCTATCTGTGAGTATCGGTATATGTGACGCTCAACTTACTGTGAAACATTTGTAGAAAGCAGAGTCCAGTGCTTTTATGATGTCAACGTCTGGTTCCCATTTCACTTTCCCCCGGTTGCCTTGGCCCCTTTTGTAGTTTTCCGAGGCTGTCAAGACGCTGAAAGGGTGGAGTTTTGCCTAAGACAACAATAAAACAGTTAGATAGATCCCTGGGAAAGCAGTATGTGAATGAATCCYAGTTGTCAGAAGGAGAGAGACATAGGTACGCCTCACCTTCTTTAAAGCCGCCTCACTCTGGATCCTCTCGCACACCGCTGCCACGTCTGAGCTTCCTGGTTCCAGGACTTGGTCTGCGGTCATCTTACCCAGGGCCCTTAGCATTGACTCCATGGGCATCTCCTTTAACAATGCTTTCCATACCTGCAGTGGCGAAAAGGCATCATACATGAACTAAAAACAACCCCCATCCCACAAAAGTAATAAGGATGTCTTGAGACCCTACACATGAAAAAATGATAATTCCACTATGATAATTATATGGTGCTAATATTTCCCATTAATATGGCATTGAGACATAGAGCTGGATGTAAAAAACTGCTAGGAGTGTGGCTTAGAGTAGGCTACTGGGCTTAGAGTAGGCTACTGGGCTTAGAGTAGGCTACTGGGCTTAGAGTAGGCTACTGGGCTTAGAGTAGGCTACTG
>NC_036859.1:34174047-34213072 GCF_002910315.2 Salvelinus sp. IW2-2015
GGCTAGAGTAAGGCTACTGGGCTTAGAGTAGGCTACTGGCTTAGAGTAGCTTAGAGTAGGCTACTGGGCTTAGAGTAGGCTACTGGGCTTAGAGTAGGCTACTGGGCTTAGAGTAGGCTACTGGGCTTAGAGTAGGCTACTGGTCTTAGAGTAGGCTACTGGTCTAAGCCGCAGGCCCCAGCCTACATATACTCCCGCGTAATGGATTTGAATCTGTCACACTGCTATATTTCAGCACACTCTCTCCTCTATCTTTCCTATCTATCACAGTTAATAAACCAAACATGTGAAAAGTGGGACTACACTCTTTAACAAAAAAAGCTAGCAGTGACGAGGACATCTCAATATCGGACCAACTAATTTGAGCGGGGAAAAAAGAGTTGGTTAAAAACATAAGTTGGTCGGTGCACACTGCTCACCGCTTTGGACTTCAGGTGGTCTGTCAGAAGTTGTTCCCGCTCCAGACTATGCTCCTCTATTAGATGGCTGACCTCCATCTCGTCTGCACTGTGTTTGACCTTCTCAACCGCTTCCAGGTACGAGAGGACTTTGATCACCTCCTCCGAGTTCTCCTTGTCGGCGTATGCCCCCTGGACCTCCTTCCATCCTTTCATAACGTATTTACTGATCAACACGATCGCTGCAAGCACAGCAGAGTTGTCAGAGCATAAATCAGACAAAAGAAAATGAGCATTGAACCACGTTTCCTGATACCACCAATCACTTGTTACTWTAAAGGCTTTACTGAGATACTATTTTATTACTGATTTCATCCATGAGGATAACCCTTTTGTTAAAAGAAACATGTCATCAACACAAAAAAACATTCTCCGTAGTCTAAATCTTGCACCATGACCCTTGYATATTCATAATAGCGTTGGAGAGTGTGTACATTGTAAATCTCTTGCAGCTTACCTTCGTTAGCAGGCTTGGCGTGGGAGAGTCTGAGCAGATCCTGATGCGACCAGCCCTCTCTCGTTTTATACTTGGTCACCGCCAGAGCCAGACCCATGGCGTCCTGTTTATTGTACCAATCCGACACCGCTTTCCTCAGGGCCCGTCCCCATATCCCGCACCGCATCCTCTCTTTCGCCTCCTTCTTGTATTGGATGAAGRTGAAGAGGTGCTCGGGGGCCCGGCACACCTCACTCAGGGCTCGGAACGCCCCCTGTCTGGTATTCAGGTCCAAATGTTGGGAGCACACAGCTAAGGYGAACAGGGAAGGGTTGGCCCTGACTGGCCTGCCCTCCAGAGCCAGCCTCTTGACCTCCTCCACCACCTCGCAACCCCTGCCCTCCTGTAGCAGGGAGAGCAGAGCCAGGGCACTCTCCATGCCCAGCCGGTGCTCCTTGGTGTCATAGATGGCCATTTCCGAGCCGTAGCAGATGAAGCGGCGGAGCCTGGTCATGTCTGTTACCTCCCATGGGTGCTCACTGTCGCCAACTGAGTTTTGGCCGTGGTCGTTGGCATCCTGTCCCGATGGCTCCATGTGATAGCTCCTCTAAACTGTCAGATGGATGCACAGGTAGAGACACAGATGTTTTTGAATGGACAATTGCACTGGTTTGCTGGGGTGAGCAGCAAACCAAGGTGAAGTTGATTTTATATTCACACATTCAACAGACATTTAAATCACACATTCAACAGACATTTAAATCAGACATTCAACAGACATTTAAATCAGACATTCAACATTCGCCAAAAGCCATTTAAAAATCTATAACTAATTCACCATTTGTCACAGAATCATCAACCTAGATATGATTTATTCTATAAAATGTCTAGCATACTTTTACAACCTTATGTTTTGTGGACAAATTCCAGTTTTGATTTGATAGAAATACATCAAATCTCAAATATTGCATTTAAAGATGATTAAATCAGTGATTGTCACAGAAGAAAGTGAAAATATGCATTTATTTGCAAGAAATGTTAATTTCAAGTGCAATTTGTTCTATATGAAGTTACACAATGTTTACATAAAGTTGTAAGTTTACAATCTTCAATTGTATGCCAAATCAATGTTGCATTTTTAGTGCAACAGTTCCACATTTTAAAGTAGTTACAAGGCACAACAGTCATTTATTTACACGTCTCTAATTTAACAGCAAAGAGGCCCCTTCCAATAATTTCCTATTAAAGTCMTTCTTTGTCATCCCCAGACAAGCTGAATGGTACCATCTCCTGAGGTAATAGATTCAACTGTTCAACACTTACAGCCAAATGTTTAATACCCTGGGTAATCCCAGAACACATTCTGGAAAGTCTAGAGATTCAGTGGTCTTTGGTYACTTTATTAGGTACAACCCCCTATGCATCTGGAACAGAGCGAATTCAAAACTGTTGATGAAACTGGGAAAGGAGATAAGACTGCTCAAGTTTAAGTCCAGTTGGAGTTTATTACAGTCAGTACAAGTTTTGAAACTTTTCTGAGTTACAAAAGACCATCACAGACTGTGCTGTCATTTTGCACATTCTAAAGTTCAACCAAACAGTAACAGAATACCTGAATACTTCTCTGCATGCTTTAGTGTCTAGCAAGCAAAGACCATGGGACTTGGTGTATGTAGGAGCAATTTATTTTCGTGAATCGGGTGGTGAACCTAATAAAGTGGCAACTGAGTGTAGATATCACAAACAACTCCTTTTGAGCAGTGTCTGTCTGTTATACGTTTGATCAAAGGGTATAATGGTACATCTGATCCCCAAGGTCCTCATAGGCTCACTTGGATATATAGAGTTGGAGGTAAAGGAAAAAATATGAAACTAGGACTTTAAAACACTGGCACAATTCTTTCATTCACATCCATTCACATACAATATGTATTTTAAAGTATAAATGCCCTTCTAAGACCACTGACCAACTGTTTGCAAACCTTTTAAAACATCCAGAAAGACAGTGGTCTTAGAAGGGTTCTTAGAAGGGTTCCTAGAAGGGTTCCTAGAAGGGTTCTTAGACCACTGTCTTTCTGGATGTTTTAAAAGGTTTGCAAACAGTTCTTTCTGCAAGGAATGTGAGTTGAAAGGGATATGGTAATACCTATGTAGGTGACGTAGTTTCTCCACTGGTATAATGGGTATWATGTGTGGTAGTTGCATACCTCCCTGCTGAATTATGTAGAGCTGATTAGAGCCAGTTGATATTTTTGGGTGAAAAACCACATATTCACGTAGGCTTTGCGCTAGCAGTTTGATAGAGAAAGAGACCAAATAGCCTGTTGAAGTACTAGGTTTTAATGGTTAGTGCCAGTAGATTGCAGAGGGGTTCACATACAGTTCTGAGGCAAATCATAATGTATACATTTAGCCTAAAAACAAAACATGTACCGTCCACTTCTAAATACTAGCATTTTATATTGTTATCCACTCTCTGGTATATACATACACACACACACACACACTACAGTTCAAAAGATTGGGGTCACTTAGAAACGTCCATGTTTTTTAARGAAAAGCACGTCATTGTCCATTAAAATAACATCAATGATCATTCATCACTGACTATTGTAGCTGGAAACGACTGATTTTTAATGGAATATCTACATAGACGTAGAGAGGCCCATTATCAACAACCATCACTCCTGTGTTCCAATGGCACGTTGTGTTAGCTAATCCAAGTTYGTAATTTTAAAAGGCTAATTGATCATCAGAAAACCCTTTTTCAATTATGTTAGCACAGCTGAAAACTGTTGTCCTGATTAAAGAAGCAATAAAACTGGCCATCTTAGTTGAGTATCTGGTGCGTCAGCATTTGTGGGTTCGATTACAGGCTCAAAATGGCCAGAAACAAAGAACTTTCTTCTGAAACTCGTCAGTCTATTCTTGTTCTGAGAAATGAAGGCTATTCCATGCGAGAAATTGCCAAAAAAACTGAAGATCTCGTACAACACTGTGTCCTACTCCCTTCACAGAACAGTGCAAACTGTCTCTAACCAGAATAGAAAGAGGAATGGGAGGCCCCGGTGCACAACTGAGCAAGAGGACAAGTACATTAGAGTGTCTAGTTTGAGAAACAGATGCCTCACAAGTCCTCAACTGGCAGCTTCAATAAATAGTGCCCACAAAACACCAGTCTCAATGTCAACAGTGAAGAGACRACTCCGGGATGCTGGCCTTCTAGGCAGAGTTGCAAAGAAAAAGCCATATCTCTGTCCAGTGTCTGTTCTTTGCCCATCTTAATATTTTATTTTTTATTGGCCAGTCTGAGAAATTGCTTCTTTTTTTTTTGCAACTCTGCGTAGAAGGCCAGCATCCCGGAATCACCTCTTCACTGTTGAAAACAAGGACATTTCTAAGTGACCCCAAACTTTTGAACAGTAGTGTTTGTTATGGTTCACTCTTAGTTTTCCTTATCTCCACTGTGGAATGCCCATGTTGATCCTCTTGGTTGTCTTGGTCCTCTTGATCCATCCACCTGTCTTCTTTGTTAGTCAGGCCTGACCCCTTCATCCCGTACTTTTTTCCTGTAATCTAATATGACTGAAGATGCAGAATGTTATGCCAGGCCCCTTCTAATAGGGTATAACAGACTCGTTAGAACTTTGACCACAAATCAAAAACTGGATTTTTTACTCAAAACAAAAGGTTGTAAAAGTATGCTAGACATTTATAGAATAAATCATATCTAGGTTGATGATTCGGTGACAAATGGTAAATTAGTTATTGATTTTTACATTTTTWAAAATGGCTTTTGGCCAATGWCTGTTGAATTTGTGAATATAAAACCACCTTTACCTCGGTGTTCAGCAAACAAGACAGACAACTGTCTTGGTTCCTATGTTTCTATTTATGCACGCCATTGTTTTTTGTTACTATGCAAAAGCCTATTAGCTGACTTAGCGTAGACCTTGTATGGCTAGCCAGCTAATAACAGTCATACCGCTGGCTAACATAGATGACTGTGAAACTAGCTACTGTAGACAACAACCAAATGCTATGCACAGCAGTTGCTTAATTTGGTTATGTCAGTTTATGTTGGCTAACATGTTAGCTAGCTACTGTACTGTAGCTAGCCAGCTAACAATTATCACACAAACTAGCTGGATGGCCACATTCCTAATAGATAACTACAAGCATCCATGGGCATGACAACGATTTAAATTATCATTACAAAAAACATAAAAGCACTTGCAGACGAACTCGAGTCACAGTCAGAGCAGTTCTGGCTAGCAGCTAGCCAGCAGATCCGACACACTTTCATGTTTATATTATTAAATCACTGCAGACACCGCGCAAGTTATTATGGCTTCGGAAAACGYACCAGGGGCGAGAAATGAGTTTTACTCCCAGTTGTACAATTATCGCAATTGTTAAAACCAATACGTTTAAATAAATTCCTTTCAATCTTCTCGTTTTAACAGTTGGGATAACGGGACAATTCGGAGTACAACACATTTCTCATCCCTGGATTGAGGTACACTTTCCGAGCCGAAACACCGGCTCCACCGGTCTTAACGAGCATGTGCGTGGACCAATGGCTGTATGGACCAGAGACAGTYTGGAGGAAAACAAAGTGCTCAATAACGTTTACCGGTATTTCTGGGAAACGACTAAGTGTGTCAGCACTCCAGTAACATAGCTAGTGACTTTGTTTAGTGACTGGCATCAATTTACTTTCGTTACTCAACAAAATTGRGGAAAATAGAAAGATCAAACCGCACGTAACAACATTGACCAGAGTTAGTGATGTGGCTGCGATGATAGCTAGCTAGCTGTAGTTAGCCACACTGTTTGCACAGTAGTTGGCCTAGCGATACGGACACATTTAGAATTTTTCCGGTTTCTATTTTGAAGACAAAAACATCACATAGATTCGTTATTGCACTTACCACACTCTGTGACTAGTTAATAACGTAGCTAATAGTTGATTTTCAGGTCTTATGGGCGTCACTGGGGAATCATACAGACCGATGACTATTACCGTTCTCCTAGCATCAGGATGTTATGCTGGCCGCAAGATCGCGGATCCTTTTTGGGTGCGTTCGTAAATTCACTCTGGATATCTAATCCGAATTGAGAGCGCTCTCGTCTGTGTGACAGGGTGCCGAATAACTGATGAATTTATGAACGCGCAACACCCGTTGAATATGACCGGTGTCAGTAAACGTCGGCAAAAAAAATATGAAATTGTTGCCAGCAGCACAATTACAGTCACCAACACTCTATATAACAAGAACACAGCCTAAACAGCTCTGCTATTGCGAGAACAATGGTCAGAGTGAGGTTTTCTCTCATTTATGTCTGGAAGTAGCTAGCAAGCTAACTTTAACCAGTTAACTTGGGTGCTTGACTACCGTTCTGAGGTCAGAACGCTCGGATAAACCCTACTCCTCGGCCAGAGCGTCCAGTGTGTGCTCTGAATTTATGAACGGACATGAATGTACATACTCTGGCACGCCAGTGTGCACTTACGAACACACGTTTTATTTTCTCCTTCAAAATAAGAGTCCCTCTGCAAAGACATGCTAAAGTTTGGGGAAATCGATTTTAAAAAATTGCACTCAGGTGCAGCACATCTGTTTTTCACAGCATTGTAATACATGGATAATTTGACATATATTTATAGAAATACTTTTAATAAAATACAAATATATGTTATTGGAATTACTCAATAGATAAACTTAAATGCYAGCAGCATACCACTCTGCATCCCACAGCTGGCTTGTTCTGAAGCTAAGCAGTGTTGGTCCTGGTTGGTCCCTGGATGGAAGACCAGACGCTGCTGGAAGTGGTGTTGGRGGATCAGTAGGAGGCACCCTTTGCTCTAGTCTAAAAAAAATTATCACAATGCCCCAGGGCAGTGATTGGGAACATTGTCCTGTATAGGGTGCCGTCTTTCGGWTGGGACATTAATTGGGTGTCCTGACTCTCTATGGTCACTGAAGATCCCATSGAACTTATCGTAAGAGTARGGGTGTGAACCCTGGTGTCCTGGCTAAATTCCCAATCTGGCCTTCATACCATCATGGCCACCAAATCATCCCCAGTTTACAATTGGCTCTTTCATCCCCCCTTCTCTCCCCTGTAACTATTCCCCAGATCGTTGCTGTAAATGAGAATGTGTTCTCAGTCAACTTACCTGGTAAAATAAGGGTTAAATAAAATAAATGGGTCTCGTGCTGAGCAACGGGTTGAGTACAGAGTACTGATGACTCCTTGCAATGCAAGACACTGCATATTAATTACATATTGGCTTATAGAGAACACTAACTATATTTGGTTAGTAGAGACCCTACTGAGTATTTCCCAGCCCACTTTAGCTGCAACGGGTAGAAAGGTTTTCGCTCTACAAGYCAATATGTATCCTACTTACAATCTATTGTATAGCATTAGGGGCTATGGAGGGGGTGAAGAACAAAKTGCTGCTGGGTATGTACGACACAGTCCCCCTCCAAAACTACACATATAAGGTTAGTAGAGACCCTACTGAGTATTTCCCACCCCACTTTAGCTGAGACAGGTAGAAATGTTCTCTCTACAGGCCAATATTTTTAACATATCAGTGTCAACATTGAATTTTTTTTCATTAATTGATCTAAAAAAAAAAAGTTTTTAGAACCATATATTTGTTTTCATAAATTAATGTTTTGTATTTTGTTGTCGCCACAATAAAAGTGGCAATTGATTAAAATTAMATATTATTTGAATGAGTTATGCAATGTTTTGAAATGCAGTCTTAAATTTTTGAAGGTTTTAATCATTAACATACTAATTGACGTCGTTGTCTGTGCTGCTGCAGATACTATTTATTCAAGGCTAGTCTCGGACTACTAGCGGCACTAACGATGACGTCACTTTTTTTTAATGGTAATGAGAAACCTTCAGAATAAAAGTCCGGAATTCAAGACATTGCAAAGTGAAGAACTTATTCAAAAGAAATTACATTTTAATCAATGTCGATTTTAATAGACTGATAAGCAAATGTAATAATTTATTTATTTAAAAAAATAATAACATTATTTTGCTCGCTTCGAGGCAAGCAACACTGAGGCATGCACGAGAGCATCAGCTGTTCCGGACGACTATGTGATCATCTCTCCGTAGCGACATGAGTAAGACCTTTAAACAGGTCAACATACACAAGGCTGCGGGGCCAGACGGATTACCAGAACGTGTGCTGACCAACTGGCAGGTGTCTTCACTGACATTTTCAACATGTCCCTGATTGAGTCTGTAATACCAACATGTTTCAAGCAGACCACCATAGTCCCTGTGCCCAAGAACACAAAGACAACCTGCCTAAATGACTACAGACCCGTAGCACTCACGTCTATAGCCATGAAGTGCTTTGAAAGGCTGGTAATGGCTCACATCAACACCATTATCCCAGAAACCCTAGACCCACTCCAATTTGCATACCGCCCAAACAGATCCACAGATGATGCAATCTCTATTGCACTCCACACTGCCCTTTCCCACCTGGAAAAAGGAACACTTATGTGAGAATGCTATTCATTGACTACAGCTCAGCCTTCAACACCATAGTACCCTCAAAGCTCATCACTAAGCTAAGGATCCTGGGACTAAACACCTCCCTCTGCAAATGGATCCTGGACTTCCTGACGGGCCGCCCCCAGGTGGTGAGGGTAGGTAGCAACACATCTGCCACGCTGATCCTCAACACAGGAGCTCCCTTTAAGGGGTGCGTGCTCAGTCCCCTCCTGTACTCCCTGTTCACCCACTACTGCATGGCCAGGCACGACTCCAACACCATCATTAAGTTTGCCGATGACACAACAGTGGTAGGCCTGATCACTGACAACGAGGAGACAGCCTATAGGGAGACGGGACCTGACCTGACCGTGTGATGCAAGGACAACAACCTCTCCCTCAACGTGATCAAGACAAAGGAAATTATTGTGGACTACAGGAAAAGGAGGACCGAGCACTACAGGAAAAGACAGGGAGAGGTTGAAAATGTCAGTATGTTGACAATATTGCAGAGCACAAACTCAAACATTGTGAAAATTCTGTACAACTTCCATGTACCCTTAACAGTGGCCATGTAGCCTACTGTGGCTATTTAATCATAATGCAGGGCTTGACATTAACCTGTTTATCCACTTGTCCTTCAGACAAGGAGGTGACTGAACATGTTGTTGTGTTTGATGCAAGAAAACACTTTACAAAATAAAAAGCATTATTATTCCCATACCATTATTACAGAGAATCAGACAAATTATGCTACCCTCTGTCTRTTGGCTACTTCGCTTATTCAAGCCTGTCTCAAAATACAACACTGCCCCTTTAAGACAAAAAACTATTTATCTGACTCACATTTCAAAGATGTCTAGAAATCAGTGGAGGCTGGTGGGAGGAGCTATAGGAGGACAGGCTCATTGTAATGGCTGGAATGGAATCATTTTTGTTACGTTACAGCATTATTCATACATTTATTGAAAAAAAAAAATATTCATGAATCTACACACAATACTCCTTAATGACAAAGCGAAAACTTTTAGCAAATGTATTAAAAATAAAAACAGACCCTTTGCTATGAAACTCGAAATTGAGCTTCCATTTCCATTGATCATCCTTGAGATGTTTCTACAACTTGATTGGAGTCCACTTGTGGTAAATTAAATTGATTGTTCATGATTTGGAAAGGCTCACACCTGTCCATGTGTAGCCAATGTGAAATGGCTAGCTAGTTAGCGGGGTGCGCGCTAATAGCGTTTCAATCGGTGATGTCACTCGCTCTGAGACCTTGACGTAGTTTTTCCCCTTGCTCTGCAAGTGCCGCAGCTTTTGTGGAGCGATGGGTAATGATGCTTCGTGGGAGGCAGTTGTTGATGTGTGCAGAGGAGCCCAGGTAGGGGCGAGGAGAGGTACGAACGTGAAACGGTAACATTGATGCTGTTGACCCCGGATCACTGGTTGCTGCGGAAAAGGAGGAGGTCAAAAGGGGGATGAGTGTAACCGATGTGAAATGGCTGGCTAGTTAGCAGGGTGCGCGCTAATAGCGTTTCAATCGGTGACATCACTCGCGCCGAGACATTGAAGTAGTTGTTCCCCTTGCTCTGCAAGGGCTGCGGCTTTTGTGGAGCAATGGGTAACGATGCTTCGAGGGTGGCTGTTGTCTATGTGTGCGAGCCCAGGTAGGGGCGAGGAGAGGGACGGAATCTAAACTGTTACATATATAAGATCCCACAGTTGACAGTGCATGTCGCAGCAAAAACTAAGCCATGAGGTCGAAGGAATTGTCCGTAGAGCTCTGAGACAGGATTGTGTCGAGGCACAGATCTGGGGAAGGGTACTCAAAAATGTCTGCAGCATTAACGATCCCCAAGAACACAGTGGCCTCCATCATTCTTAAATGGAAGAAGTTTGGAACCACCAAGACTCGTGTGTTCAGCAGGATGCAACTTTTAGAATTAACATACCTCTCACATGTAGAACAAGGAATTACGTTGGCTRTTTTTCATGGTATTTCTATCTGCAACTTTGGACAACGTTTGGCTACTGAATGTGACCCATGATCAGAATGATCCTAAATAGTCCTTTTCTGGAAAAACTGGCTTAAATTCAACCCGTTTGATCGGATCCTGGATTGCATAATAGGGGAATTACAGAATCAGGATCAATCATATCCAGATGCAGAAACGAAAAGGAAAACTGGGCCTTAACTAAACTCAGATTCTGTCCTTGTAAACCCCACAGGCCTCACAAGACTCGTCTGGAGGTCCCCCTGTACCAGTTGAAAAAATKAATGGAAGTACAGTATACTGTATATGGAGACTGTTTAGTGCCAAAAATAAGGGGTTTGTTACATCTGCGCCTACCACGCCCTCTACTGCTCATCCTGTGTCTCCCTAACCTGCYGCCACTCCCCCAGTACTCTCTCCCTCTCTCTCTCTTTGTGTGTGTGTGATTGTGTGGGCGGAGATAGGGGTGCTGGAGTCAGAGCAGATCCTCACCAGTTGCAACCTGTTCCATAATCAAGACCWCTACAAATAMTCAGCCCTGCCACTTCCAMGCTGCCAGATCATAACCTTTGCTCAGTCTGTCTGTGTTTTTAGCCGTTTGTTCCTGCTTWGATYCTGTTYTCGTGTTGTGCCTAATTTCYYTYGCCTGACGCTGTTTTCCTCTCCGCTACWGTTCTGTCGGCTCTGACTCTGGTCCCTGTCTCCAGTCCCACGTCTCATCAGTCCTGCTACCCTGTCCTGGTCCCCCCCCMCTCTACTGCTTCCTTGGATTCCTCTCTGGACCTGCTTACCCAGSCCCAACTCCCCTCGCTCCAGCCTCAGCCTCAGCACTTAGCTCCCTGCAACCCGCCCAAGCTTTTCGTGCCCTGCACCCCATCTTCCCCGTTTTTTCAAAAAATACCTTGGTTACTTTATCCCAGTCTCCTCGTCTGAGTCTGCTCTTGGGTTCACCCGCTCCGCGTAACAGGGTTAAATGCATGTAAAATAAAAATAATTAAAAATCCTTATATTTCTTACTGTATATCTCTGATATAGGACAGACACTTCAGAAAAATGTCCTTACATTTTTTTGGGGGGGACTATCTTTTCCATGTAGTGAATCTGTTATTCAGTGTGATTGTATCGGCTAATAGCAGTAAGCCCCCCCCACTATTATTATTATTTTTTTAATACTTCAAGGGGTCTTAAAATTATAAATCAAATAGCAAAAGGATCCTTGGTATGACCTTAAAACAATTCCACATACATTAGTAAAACCCTCCTTATGGGTAAATTTCTCATTCCACCAGAGGACAATGTTGGCTAAAATATGGAAGGCAAACTGATTATGTGTTATTATCTTCAAGCTGCATCAGGTTTATTATTCTTATAAATTGTATGTTTTAAGGAGAGTGGATTTTACTCTCTCCTTACACAATGTGTTTTAAAGACAGAAACAGGAAGCGGACACACAGAGAGGACAGTTTTAGGACCGAAGRGGGCCTATTTTAGCACAGTGATCCGATTATTATCTGCTGCTTGATTTAAAATGTGTGCAATTAAAATGAATTGATATTGTAATGACTACTCTGACAATATGATGACCATTTAGGCTCTGATTATGAGAAGCACATCACAGTTTGCTCAATACTGTGACGTTCGTCGTTGGAATGAGAAGGATCGGACCAAAGCGCAGAGTGGTAAGTGTTCATGATTATTTATTGAAACTGAACACTGAAACAAAATAACAAAATGGAACAACACGAAACAGTTCTGTGTGGTGCAGACACAAAACAACTACCCACAAAACACATGTGGGAAAAAGCTGCCTAAGTATGATTCTCAATCAGAGACAATGATAGACAGCTGCCTCTGATTGAGAACCACACCCGGCCAAACACAAAGAAATACAAAACATAGAAAATTAACATAGAATGCCCACCCAAATCACACCCTGACCAAACCAAAATAGAGACATAAAAAGCTCTCTACGGTCAGGGCGTGACAAATACCTGCTAGCTTTAAATGTTTCTTTCAACCTCTGTGCAAAATGTATACATTCTGTAACCTTATGGTCAAGTCCAATAGTTAGTCAGCAAGCATGAATTGGTATTCGGTACTGCTAATACATACAAGTATAAAACCATGGCATTTGCTTCATAATCATTGTTTAAGGACCAAGAGATTTTGTACAGTACGTTTGTATGTAGTAGCCTATGTATGAAATATACAACAATTTGCAGTCCGGTTGCAGTCTGAAATCAAATATCATTTTATTTGTCACATGCGGTGAATACAATAGATGTAGACTTTACCGTGAAATGCTTACTTACGAGCCCTTTCCCAACAATGCAGAGTTAAAAAGTAAGAATATTTGCACACAAAAAAAAAAATTGTAACACAATAAAATAAATGTGGTATGTCCTCTTGTGATATTCCTCTATAAATTATCTTTAATCCAAAAGCAGTTACATATGCCGACTGGGAAKGTTGTGTGCGTCTTCAATTCAGATTCCAAATCTCCACTTTTGTTTAACCAGACACCTCCTTTTCCAACACCCTGACATCCAATGACAATGTCTCTATCCCAGGTCTCGCACTTTGTTTCAGTCACGGTCTGGTGTCACTTTTGGGTGTGATAAATCTCTGAATAAGCCATGCTTTTGTCACTTCAAGATTAGACTACTGCAATGCTCTACTCTCCAGCTACCCGGATAAAGCACTAAATTAACTTCAGCTAGTGCTAAATATGGCTGCTAGAATCTTGACTAGAACCCAAACATTTGATCCTACGACTCCAGTGTTAGCCTTTCTATCTGGCTTCCTGTTAAGGCAAGGGCTGATTTCAAGCTTTTACTGTTAACCTACAAAGCAWTACATGGACTTGCTCCTACCTATCTTTCCGATTTGGTCCTGCCTTACACACCTACACGTACGCTACAGTCACAAGACGCAGGCCTCCTCATTGTCCTAAGCAAACAGCTGAAGGCAGGGCTTTCTCCTATAGAGCTCAATTTTTATGAAATGGTCTGCCGATCCATATGAGAGACGCAGACTCGGTCTCAACCTTTGAGTCTTTACTAAATACTCATCTCTTCAGTAGGTCCTATGGTTGAGTGTAGTCTGGAACCAGGGATGTGAAGGTGAACGGAAAGGCATTGGAGTGAAGAGTGATCCCCTCCCCCCCCTGGGATTCTCTGCCTCTGACCCTATTACGGGGGCTGAGTCACTGGCTTGTTAGTGCTATCTCATGTTGTCCCTAGGTGTGCATCACATCTTACAAGGCTTTTTCTCTCGCTATACTCGACTTGAGTGAGTTGAGTCACTGAYGTGATCTTCCTGTCTGGTTTTGCGCCCACTCGGGCTCGTGCAGTGGGGAAGATCTTTGTGGGCTAGACTCCGCCTTGTCTCTGGCTAGTAAGTTGGTGGTCTGTTCAAATCAAATCAAATTGTATTAGTCACATACACATATTTAGCAGRTGTTATTGCGGGTGTAGCGAAATACTTGTGTTTCTAGCTCCAACAGTGCAGTAGTATCTAACAATTCACAACAATACACACCAATCTAAAAGTAAAAGAATGGAATTAAGGAATATATAAATATTAGGATGAGCATTGTTGGAAAAGCATTGACTAAAATACAGTAGAATACAGTATATACAGTATTTAAACATTACAGTGACTAGTGTTCCATTATTAAGTTGACCAGTGATTCCATGTCTATGTACATAAGGCAACAGCCTCTAAGGTGCAGGGTTGAGTAACCGGGTGGTAGCCGGCTAGTGATGGCTAATTAACAGTCTGATGGTCTATGTATATAGGGCAGCAGCCTCTAAGGTGCAGGGTTGAGTAACCGGGTGGTAGCCGGCTAGTGATGGCTAATTAACAGTCTGATGTTCTATGTACATAGGGCAGCAGCCTCTAAGGTGCAGGGTTGAGTAACCGGGTGGTAGCCGGCTAGTGATGGTTAATTAACAGTCTGACGGCCTTGAGATAGAAGCTGTTTTTCAGTCTCTCGGTCCCAGCTTTGATGCACCTGTACTGACCTCGCCTTCTGGATGATAGCAGGGTGAACAGGCCGTGTCTCAGGTGGTTGATGTCCTTGATGATCTTTTTGGCCTTCTTGTGACATTGGGTATTGTAAGTGTCCTGGAGGGCATATAGTGTGCCCCCGGTGATGTGTTGGGCAGACCGCACCACCCTCTGGAGAGCCCTGGGGTTGCGGGCAGTGCAGTTGCCGTACCAGGCCCGATAAAATGCTTTCAATTGTGCATCTGTAAAAGTTTGGGGGCCAAGCCTAATTTCTTCAGCCTCCTGAGGTTGAGGCTCTGTTGCGCCTTCTTCAGCACACTGTGTGGGTGGACCATTTCAGATTGTCAGTGATGTGTACTCCAGGGAACTTGAAGCTTTTCACCTTCTCCACTGCAGTCCCGTCGATGTGGATAGGGGCGTGCTCCCTCTGCTGTCTCCTAAAGTCCACGATCAGCTCCTTCATTTTGTTGATGCTGAGGGAGAGGTTATTTTCCTGGCACCACTCCGCCAGGGCCCTCACCTGCTTCCTGTAGACTGTCTCCCTCTGGTGGTGTGGGGGCTGTGCTTTGGCAAAGTGGATGGGGTTATATCCTGCCTGGTTGGCCCTATCCGGGGGTATCGTCGGACGGGGCCACAGTTCCCCCCTCCCGCCGCTCTCCAGTATCTATGCTGCAATATTCTAGGTGGCGGGGTGTGTGTGTGTGTGTGTGTGTGTGGGGGGGGGGGGGGGTTCAGTCATTCCTGTTTGGTGTCATTCACCTGTCTTATCTGGCTTCCTGTGTTATCTTAAATATGCTCCCTCTAATTTTCCCATTTCTCTCTCTCTCTCGCTCTCTTTCTAGGACCATGCCTCAGGACTACCTGGCCTGACGACTCCTCGCTTTCCTCATCTCCAGTCCACCTGGTTGTGCTGTTGATCCAGTTTCTACTGTTCTGCCTGCGGCTACAGAACCCTGACCTGTTCACCTGACGTGCTACCTTGTCCCGGATCTGCTGTGTCGACCTTCTCTATCCCTCTCCCTCGCTCTCTGGACTGCACCTGCTGTCTCAACCTCTGAATGCTTGGCTATGAAAATCCAACTGACATTTACTCCTGAGGTGCTGACCTGTTTCACCCTCTATAACCACTTTGATTATTATTTGACCGTGCTGGTCATCTATGAAGGTTTGAACATCTTGAAAAACAATCTGACCTTAATGGCCATGTACTCTTATAATCTCCACCTGACACCGCCAGAAGAGGACTGGCCACCCCTCAGAGCCTGGTTCCTCTCTAGGTTTCTTGCCTTTCTAGGGAGTTTTCCCGAGACACGTTGCTTCTGCATCGCTTCCTCTTTGGTGTTTTAGGCTGAGTTTCTGAATAAGCACTTGGTGACATCTGCTGATGTAAAAAGGGTTTTATAAATACATTTGATGGATTGATTGATTGATTGATTGATTGATTGAATCTCGGCTGCAATATCTGGCTACGATTGTGTTATCAGATGAGACCTTGCTGCAATGTTCAGTGTAGGTGGAGAGCCATGGTCGATGCCCTAACGCGCCACAGGGGGATGAAGAGGACTAAGGCCGCACCCCGATTCTCTACTCTCCTCCGGTACTTACACATGGGATTGATGTAATCATTGGCTGGAGGAATTTTTACATTGCTAAATCCATGATTAAGTTTTTTTTTTAAATGTACAATAAATCTTTATAGCAACAAGCTGAATTACAAGTACAACTTACAATGGAGTTATTAAATATTAAATATTACAAGTTTACAAATATACATCACCATCAATATATACAAATAACACAGGCACTTGAAGTCAGTAGCATTCGTTGGTTGTTTATCAGATGAACCATTCCATGTGAGGGAGTGTTCAAGTCCATTCCATGTGAGGGAGTGTTCAAGTCAAGTGCACACTTCAAGAGAAGAGCAGAGAATTGGATTGCCAGAGTACATTTTTTTGGAGTCTGAGTCAGTCAGTCTAAAGTTCTTGTATGTTTTCCTAAGCCCCTGCCACCAGCACACAGGTCCTTGTAGTAGTCAGACTGAATGAATCGAGGATACGCATCGTTCTCCATAAGGCTACAGACCTTCCTCTGGGCACCGTCAAAACAAGATGGCGTTGGCTTGTGGAGACTCTGAGCAATGGTGTCTCTTGTGTGGTAATCGACGTTGACCTGATTTGAGAAAGAAATGCAATAATCACACTCGACACAACCTTAAATAACCCTATTTATACACTATTATCATACATGTCAGTCGTTCTTCATCTAATTTGGTTTTAGGTTACTTTTAAATCTATTATAGTTTTCCTTCATGTCATCCTGGAAAGTTTACAGATGATATTCTCCCACTGTGCAGCAGTTACAGAGTTACTCATGGGGAATTTCTAAATATTATTATTTTTAATCTGTATAACTTGCCAAGAAAGTCACTCATTTATTATCACTATAAGGAACATGAAGTGATATACATGATGGTACTGTGATAATGATAATATAATGTGTTTCTACCTCCATAGGGGAGTCACTTTGGATGAATTCTTCATAAATGCTAGTAGCTTTCCAGGCAAGCTTCTCTGAACTGGTGATGGACTTGAAATCTTCACAGGCAAGCCAAAACTCCAGATTCTCCTCACAGAACTCAGACTTCAGGAAGACCCGAAATGCCACTTGGCCACCTAGAAGCAAAATGGAGAGAAAATATTTGGGTTGATTTAGGCGTAATCTGCAGTCCGGTAGTGTGTTTTATATATTTACAAAAATATGTTGTATGTATTTACTGTATATATATATATAAAACAAAAATTACATTTATGATTGAGTAGTTTCTCTAAGGATTGTCCCCACTGTTTCGCTTCATTAACAGATTGTCTGCAAATAAAAAAAATAACAAAAAGAGGTTGAAATATGGGAATAGTGTAACTGAATTATTGTTGCAAGGTATACTGGTAGACCAGTAATATAATCAAAACGTCATGATACCAACATTTTAGAATAACATACAGTTTTATATAATACTACAAACATTTTCGGCCCTACCGATCTAAAGAACTCGCGGTCGCCTGTTATAAAATGTTTATCATGTGTGGCAGCTGTGATCAGCAAGCCGTAACCCCTGCCAGCCCTCACTCACCTGCTTCTCTGTCCACTCTTCATGCATATCTATTCCTCCATCAGTTTTTAAAATATAATTGAGCCTTGATGGCGAGCGGGGATGGAGACCCTGATCGGTCTTCTGTTATTACATGTGTATGTTTGATACACCGGAGCAGTGCGCAGAACGAGCAAAGTTGATACATTGTATATAATTTCATCCTGATATAACCAAGAGCACAGGCCAATCTGAGTATAGTGACAAATTCGCTGTCACACAGCAGTGCCAGAGAGGAAAACCCGCTTCACGACAGACATGCTTGCAGCTTTAGAGCAAAGAAAACGGCTTGTTTCTAGCTCAAACGGTAAAAAAAAAAATATTACTCCTATAAACGGAGCTACCCTTTTTCTTTCTGCGCGATTTCTGTGATATTTCACAAACCATGTCGCGGGCGGTTTTAAACTAATCCCGGCCCGTTAAGTATTGGTTTGATAACAAACAACGTTATTCAGTCATGTTACCTTTCTAGCTAACAACCTGCTAACTTGACAGTAGGTCTAAGCCAATTTGATTGGCACAGGAAGAAAGGAAAAGGGTCTGCTACTCATGAGATGTGCTTCAAAGGTAGGATTTGATTCATATATAGCGTTTTCTCCTTACTGCTACAGTGACATGCGGATCATTATGCATGTATATTCCTTCCTCCCATTCCTCCAGCCAAATTATAGGTAGGCCTGTGCAAATTTTGGGGCGGCAGGTAGCCTAGTGGTTAGAGCGTTGGATCGAATCCCTGAGCTGACAAGGTGAAAATCTGTCGTTCTGCCCCTGAAMAAGGCAGWTAACCCACTGYTCCTAGGCYGTCATTGTAAATAAGAATTTGTTCTTAACTGACCTGCCTAGTTAAATAAAGGTAAAATAAAATAGCCATTCTATGCAGTATTTTATTATACAGTGAACAGTGTGAAGTTAATATGTGTTGTTTTGAGTAGAAGTGTGAATGTCTGTGACGAGTTTGTTTTGTAGCACATGCACATAACGTTTAGAAAACGGGAACAAGCGTCAGGAGGACGGGGCGAACAGGACGCTAATGCACATAACGTTTAGAAAACGGGAACAAGCGTCTAGCGGAGGACGGGCGAACAGACGCTAATTCGGCCACGACCCCCCCCCCCCCCCCCACTTACCCAGAAACTTCGGGTTATCGTGATACTGGCCTAGGTATTCATATTTGGTAAATGATGGTATAGTGACAACATATTTAAAATACATACCAGCAAAATTATATATWTWTTTTTTTCAGTTTCACATACCTGCGCATTTTCTTCTTTGAGTGAGGTGAGGGACTATTGAGGAAGTTGTGGAGTCTCGATTTCCAGGGTATATGCCTGCAGAATAAATGATAAGAACACAGAAAGAATGTTCAGTGGTCTTTTTAGAAAAGTATTATAGTACACTTATTTATAGCCCAGTCACATTACGATGTTTCATATGTGATGAAATTATGCAAATGTAATACAATACAAATATGTGCTCATAACGACTATAACAACTTTTATTAAAACTAATAATAATAATTACAAAACCAAATTACATCAACAACTTACAAAAGCCTTTTGGTCTTGTCAAGGTCTTCCGAGGCCGTCTCACAGCACATATCCATTTTTTAAAAATTATTTGTGTTCAATGGCTAAATACTGTGTACATATCACCCTCTCAACCCTGTTCGTTGAGTTTCCCAATTCTTAAGGAAGCTCGGTGGATTCTTTATGCTCTCTGACACAGCCAAGAATACCCAAGCTCCACTTGCATCTCAATCCTGATTGGCTCTTCTCCATAATCACGGGGAAATCTACACTCAACAACCAGGATGTCGAGTCACTGAGYATTGTCCCAAGCTAACAATAGGTCAATGGAGTCCCAGCCAGCACATTTGGTTCCTTTGAAATTGTGCAAATGTACAGTACCAGTCATAAGTTTGGGCACACCTACTCATTCGAGGGTTTTTCTTTATGTTTTACTATTTTCTACATTGTAGAATAATAGTGAAGACATCAAAACTATGAAGTAACACATATGGTATCATGTAGTAACCAACTCTGGTTCCCTAACTGTTCTCCTAGGAGGTTTAATTAACACTCTGAGAATGGACATTATAGGTTTATTTGGAGGTTTTCGAATAACTTCCTTAAAACTTTCACAGAATAATTTTTCAATAAGACTTTTAATAACACTGCTAGCTTATTTGGGGTAATCATTTTTGAACTCCAAGCACCTATTGGACACATGGAAATTAATTTCCTTACGCATTAATCATACAAACACATTTATTTGTTATTGTTACACAGCATCAGTGAGATTAAAACCTATAATCATATGCTCTCTAACCATGGATTTAGTCCACTGCGCCACCAGGATKGAGCTAGCATACCATGTTTCTTTAGGCATACAAAGCTGTTCATTTGAGTCTATTCAAACAGACCCTATTTCAAAGGAAACAATCACTCCTTAAGATCAGGTGTGGCCAATTAGTGGGCRYGGCCAACACAYCTGAAYACAATTATTAACAAGATAGAGGATCRAGAGAGTTTTGTTAATGCTGAAAACGGAATGTATGTTTTAAAATAACMWTCTTGTAACATTCTCTGAACGTTGCTAACGTTTTCTTGTGGTTTTTATGGAAAGTTTTCATCACGTTCTCTGAACAATTTGAGAACATTACTTTACATAGAGCCATGAGGAAACCTGTAGGAAACTTTATGCTGAAGTACTGAAATTCCCACAGAAGAACGTTGCTAATTAATGTTCTTTGAACAATTTGAGAACATTTTAGGAACAAACTTTTACAGATGCACAATCGAGAGCATCCTGTCGGGCTGGCTACAGCCTGCYGTCCTGCCGTACTGGCCACAGCCTGGTACGGCAACTGCACCACCCTCAACCCCAGGGCTCTCCAGAGGGTAGTGAGGTCTGCACAACGCATCACCGGGGGCAAACTTCCTGCCCTCCATGACACCTACAGCACCCGATGTCACAGGAAAGGCCAAAAAGATCATCAAGGACATCAACCGCCCGAGCCACTGCATTTTCACACCGCTACCATCCAGAAGGCGAGGTCAGTACAGGTGCATCAAAGCAGGGACCGAGAGACTGAAAAACAGCTTCTATCTCAAGGCCATCAAACTGCTAAACAGCAATCACTAACTCAGAGAGGCTGCTGCCCGCATTGAGACCCAATCACTGGCCACTTTAATAAATGGATCACTAGTCACTTTATACAATGCACTCTAAATAATGCCACTTTAATAATGTTTACATATCTTACATTACTCATATCACATGTATATACTGTATTTTATACCATCTACTGCACCTTGCCTATGCCGCTCGGCCATCGCTCATCCATATAYTTATATGTACATATTMTCATTCACCCCTTTAGATTTGTGTGTATTAGGTAGTTGTTGGGGAACTGTTAGGTGACTTGTTAGATATTACTGCACTGTCGGAACTAGAAGCACAAGCATTTCKCTACAMTCGCATTAACATCTGCTAACCATGTGTATGTGACAAATAAAATTGGGTTGRATTTTGATTTGATTTGAATTAGAACCATGAGGAAGACTGTAGGAAACGTTATGCTGAAGTACTGAAATTCCCACAGAAGAATGTATTTTTTTTTTTACATTCTTCTTTTAGAACATTCCCAATGTCAAACTTGACCAGTTCGAGAACGTTCCTAGAACATTAGTAAAATTGAAATTAAATGAAACTATGTTTGAACTTTTAGTAAATGTGTTAAATTAATGAAATACCAAGAAACTATCCTGCACCATTCCCARAAAGTTGTGGGAAGGTTGTATRCAAAATAACCATAGGACAACCATGGTCTCGCCATGCTCTAAGAGACATATGGGTCTCAGAATGTTATGGGTTAGCTGGGCGTGCTTTTATCTGACGAGCTTCACTCCAATTCCTCACATTTACTTGCCAGGCCTTTTGTGGAATAATAGATGAGGGCACATGAGAGCAACGAGATTCAGACCTCATGCTCCCCTTTATTATTGGCTAATTACAGATGTAGGATCTTAATTTGCAGAGAATTTTCCTGCACTACAGGACATGCAAACTTGTAGTGTATTTGAGTTTTAAAAATGCTTCTAAAGTTTGTGATTTTCATTTAGAAATTTCAGACTTGATTTGTCCTAGTACAAAATATATCAACCCCTACATAAATGTCCATTCATTATAATCCACAAAATAATTCACATTTCCTGTTGCTGCTGGATTATTTTCCTGCTGTAACAAACTGGCTCAAATTAAGATCCTACAYCTGTACATAACAATGGATTACGAGGCATGTCTAGTTTTTGAATGGAATCACATTCTTGTCTTTAGAAGGTGTAATCATTGGATATCAGCTGACGTGTTCATCATTGATCAAACTGATCTCGAAGCGACAACACAACGCTTCATTAAAATAAAAACGGAGGTAACAGGAGGGTATGACAGGAGTTGTTGTGTTTATGTCACCATTTTATTTGTGACTTAGATCAATCCAAATGTTTTTTTGTGTGTGTGTGACTTCATAAGAAAGATAAATGTGAGAAAGATAGAATATAAGTGGATGGACATGCTTTAACGTTGCAGATGGGGAATTCAAACCTCCATAGCAGAGGGCAATGCATGGTCCAGTGTTGGTTTTAGACAACCATGCCAAACTCCAGCACATCCAAGGATCGTTAAGCACTTTAAAATACATTCTCTGTAAGAAATGTGCWATATAAAATTTGATTAATTGATTGKTTAGAGAATAMGTGTGTATCTGCATGTTCCCTTTAGGATTGCAAGTGCTTTGAGTTGTCTAACTTTGTAAGCGAGACAAAATGTAGAGTTCATGGGGTCCTAATTTACAAAGCATTTGCACCTGTTTTTTTGTTGTTGTGAGACATAGAAAGTGGGGATAAGGGCAGAAACATTGCTAGAARTTAGGAAAGATTAAAACTGTAAAATTAAGTAACAAGTAGACTAGACTACTGCTGGTAGACTACTGCTATGTTATCAGCTGTTCAATAGGAAGAATGAAACCTGTGAGTTACTTGTGTTTGTGGCCTTTATCCAAGATGTTATCTCAGGCTATTCTATTCATCAGGTTGAGGATGCAGTTCAATCAGGTCAAGAATGTTYTTTAAATAGACTGTTTGAGGAGTTAAAAATACACCTCCGTGGATGAAGGTGTGGTGAGGAATGACTGGAATGTTCTCTGACAGGTGGTAGTCTATTTATAGGATCTGTGTTGTAGCCAACCAACAGGAAGTGTATTCAGCCCAGGAACAGTCTAACACCAGGACAAAGGATTCACAAAGGGTCTCAGAGTAGGAGAGCTGATTAATTTTATTTTAAAGTTGAACCTTTATTTAACTAGGCAAGTCAGTTAAGAACAAATTCTTATTTACAATGACGGCCTAGGAACAGTGGGTTAACTGCCTTGATCAGAGGCAGAACGACAGATTTTTACCTTGCCGGTTCATGGATTCAATCCAGCAACCTTTTCGATTACTGGCMCAACGCTCTAACCACTAGGTTACCTGCCACCCCGTGATCTAGGATCAGGTCTTCTCTTTTATTCATTATGATTTAAAAGGCAAAACCGATCCTACTTCAACACTACTCTGAGACGCTTTGTGAATACAGGCCCAAACATAGACATACTTAATTTGTGCTCATGTTCTGAAGGGCCTAAATGTTCTTTGTTTCCGCTGTTACCACAAACGTGGAACATGAAGTAGGTTACTATGCACATAGGTAGATAGGTATGTAGACAATGTTATTTTAAGAAGAAGTATTTTTCATGTGACGACCCAATTGACCCCGACGCAGAGGAAGTGAGAACCTGCTGATCRAAAACAATCAGTGGAAATTCCTGCAGACACAGCAGGGGTTCAAACTGTAGAACCCAGTTCCTACATTTGAATATAACAATGTATTGTATCAAACAAAACTTCAGCTTCAGTTTATCTCTGGGACCCTCAGGATGACAAATCAGAGCAAGATTACTGAATGTACGTACATTATTTACCTTCAGAGGTAAATGTATCAAACCAGTTGCCATGATAAATGTTTTGCTGTTGTTGTGCATTCTCCTCAAACAAAAGCATGGTGTTCATTCACTGTAATAGCTACTGTAAATTGGACAGTGCAGTTAGATTAACAAGAATTTAAGCTTTCTGCCCATATAACACATGTCTATGTCCTGRAAGGTTTGCTGTTACTTACAAACGTCATGCTAATCACATTAACACACGTTAGCTCAACCTTCCCGGTATAGGGACACCGATTCTATAGAGGTTAAATTATTCCGCTCTTCACCTCAATATGAACAGGAACGTTTCACGGTACTAAAAGAAACAATTGGAAAACAAGGCTGTCTTACGTTGCGCCAACTAAACTGTCCCTTATTGGTAGAGCGTGCTCACCCCCTGGACGTTGTGTGTTGAAGTTTTGTATGGTTCTCATGTTTACTAATAAAACAATGAGTTATTATTTTGATTGCTTGGCCTGGCTATAGCAATAAGTACGATGGCTAACGTGACTGAAACGACGATGGCTAACAAGCCAAGTTTCGGCTTCCCGGTCATACCCCAAAGATACTCACGTTTGTTATTTTGTATGTCTCGGCTCGGTSCATGCTCAGGCTGCCCTCGCTCGAATCAGTTCATGTGTGGGACTAGGGGACGGCTGCCACTGTTGCTCTAGTGGTCCGTGGCGTAGGTTCTTTCAACAATCTTGTAGTATTCCATAAAGGGCTTGGTGTTTCCGATAGTGACAGAAGGMTACTTCTCCACCCGGCACAGCCAGAAGAGGACTGGCCACCCCTCATAGCCTRGTTCCTCTCTAGGTTTCTTCCTAGGTTTTGGCCTTTCTAGGGAGTTTTTCCTAGCCACCGTGCTTCTACACCTACATTGCTTGCTGTTTGGGGTTTTAGGCTGGGTTTCTGTACAGCACTTTGAGATATCAGCTGATGTACGAAGGGCTATATAAATAAATTTGATTTGATTTGATTTGAAGGCTACTCGTAGAGAGATGGTGACCAGGTTCTGTGGTTAAGGACTGCTTGCCTCTCTTCCCAGACTTATCAATGAAGGGTTCGGTTCCACCGGACAGTGCCTCCACATTTTGTTACGGCAAACAGAGTCCTACGTTATCCATTGCCAGAGCCCTCTGTGCCCATAAGGGGACCGGGCTTCATGCAGGCTCAAAGTGTGTTGGAAGCTTGTTCATGTTTAATGCCCCTCAGTTGCCCCACATTCCATGGTTTTCACAGGGTTTAAGGGGTATATCAATCTCCCCAGGGTTAGAGTAATAAATTGGGCAATTCGCTCTCTGTCCACAACTTCTCCCTCATAGGTGGCTCATTACAGGGATTCATTGCTGTGTCCTGCCTGTAGCTCACTAGTCACTATGAGGTGCTTAGTGATACAGGTTATGGGTTCTATAGGCGATTGGTTTAATTCCTGGAAATTAGATTAGATTAAATTAAGAATTGCCTCTGTCTGTTACCACAGAAGGGGTGAGTGTTTCAGAGCTTCTTCCAGCTGGGTTGCAAGGTGCTGTGGCACTGTGTAACGGCAGCCTTCCTCCTCTTCACGAGAAGAGAAGGTGTAGCAGGGATCGGACCAACACRCAGCGTAGCCAGTGCTCAACATGTTTAATAAACGAAACTGTGAACACTTACAACAATACAAAAATAACAAACGTGGCAAACCGAAACAGTCCTCTCTGGTGAAACGAACACAAAGACAGGAAACAACCACCCACAAWCCCCAACACAAAACAAGCCACCTAAATATGATTCCCAATCAGAGACAACACAAAACACCTGCCTCTGATTGAGAACCATATTAGGCCAAACATAGAAACAGACAAACTAGACACACAACATARAATGCCCACCCAGCTCACATCCTGACCAACACTAAAACAAGTAAAACACACAAGAACTATGGTCAGAACGTGACACACTGGTACCTGTGACTGGMGGGTGTGATAACCTTCATTATAGCGTTTTTTCGCCTGGGTCTATTTTTAATGTGTGTGGTCCAGTGCTGGGTGCAAGCCGGTTACCAGCGCGCATCTTACCGCCTGTTGTGACAGAAGTACCCCCAAGTGCCACTGCCAATCGGGGTACCATTTTTTACAGGAGCCCCCAAACCCTGAGTTGAACGAGCTATCATGCAAACCTTGGCACATAAACAGTTGTGTCAACCCAAGGTTCCACAGTGTTCACTGGTATCCAAAGTGTTGTGTCTCCCGTTGTGGGTTCAATTAAAAACTCTCCACATTTAGACACRGTTTGAGAGTGGTGGTAAGGGAAAGATAGCCAAGCTCTCCCAGTCCCTGTGCCTTCAGATGGCACTTGACGGGAGGCTTGCTGTCTGCTCCAACCATTGCCTAGTGGTTCGAGTGTTGGGCCAGTAACTGAAAGGTTGCAGGAATGAATCCCTGAGCTGACACGKTAAAAATCTATTGTTCTTCCACCTGAGCAAGGCAGTTAACTCACTGTTCCCTGGGTGCCGAAGATGTGGATGTTGATTAWGGCAGCCCCCCGCACCTCTCTGATTTAGAGGGGTTGGGTTAAATGYRGAAGACAYATTTCAGTTGAATACATTCAGTCCCAATGGTGCGCATGTGCTGTGTTGCTCTGGTTCATGTGAACAGTCAGATCAGGGTACAGGCTACAATTTGTCACGCGTCCCTCCCGCTKCTGCGTTGTCATCAAGTCGACTGTTCCTGAGGTCTCAGTGCCTGTTTTGAGGGAAGGAACATCCTCCCATCTCCAGACACGGGCAAGCCGACTGATTTTTATGTCAGGTTCAGTACCGGCTGGTACATTTTACACTCCGTTCTAGACTTATATGTCCTCAGCAAGCAYCTCAGAGTCTATGAATTCAGAATGCTCATGAGCCACCAGCTATAACAGTCGCAGTGTTACACACATACATGCAGGKGTCTCATACTCAGTCTCTACGCTTCATAGGAAACCAGAAAATGATTTGTCAAACTGCATCTCACCGCATTCCCTTTCTGGATCTCAAGTTAGAAAAGTGCGATTTGCGAGTGAGTTCATCCTCATAGGGGGGTATCCGGGTTCTGGTTCCTATAAGCCTAATTTCGTCTGGTTCACCGAATGTGCCTATGCCTACTGGGAATGAGGGATTCTGTGAGCGAAACCGTTACCCTGAGGCTATTGTTGTTATGGCCTTTCCAGCGGTGAGTGCTAGTCTCTCTCCTTGATGCATCTCACAGMCAAAACTGGTTGAATCGGGTGTCCTGAAAATGGTTGTCTAGCAATGGAGAACAACCAATTTGACAGAGTTTGAAGAAGTTAGAATAGAACAATGGGAAAATATTGCACATTCCAGGTGTGGAAAGCTCTTACGGACTTACCCAGAAAGACTCACAGCAGTCATCGCTGACAAAGGTACTTCTACAAAGCACTGACTTAGTGGTGTGAACACATACAGTATGTAAATTAGATATTTCTGTATTAAATTTTCAATATATTTGCAAACATTTTTAAAAACATGTTTTCACGTTGTCATTATGGAGTAATGTGTGTAGATGGGTGTAGATGGGTGAGAAAACAATCCATTTTGAATTCAGGCTGTAACACAACAATGTGGAATAAGTCAAGGGGTGTGAATACTTTCTGAAGGCTCTGTAGATACTGTACACGGAGGCTATAGATGGCATAGATAGACAGTTAATATGCACAAGCATCCAAGTGAGTTCCATTTGAGCATTTACTCCTGCAGTGTATTGTGTATAAGTGTATATGCATGGGGTCTTGCTTTGTCACTTTGGGTCATGCATGAAAAGAAAAATGTTACTTTACTAAGAAATGTACAGTAATTTTATAGTAATTTATCAACAGTTAATTATTAGCTTGTAGATTGTTTATGAATCTATACTAAGAAACTATAAGGTTGCCAAATACTGATCTGACAAACCAGGCATCGGCAACATAAGGCAGGGTATTTGCCTTTTGCATGCCAAGCAATTTGATCAAATTGATATAATAAATGAAATTACATTCGTTTTAAATTGCATTGGTTTTCCATAAATGGCTACTGCGTTGGACCTGAAACCGTTCCTGAGAGTATTCCTTGGGCCAGTGTTTCCAACAGTCCTCCAGTATCCCCAACGGCACACAGTTCTGTTGTAGCCCTGGACAGTTTKGATGTTAGTTGACGAGTGTAATCAGGTTTGCTTGTCCAGRGCTACAACAAAATGGTGTGCTGTTGGGGGTACTGGAGGACTGTTGGGAAAAACTACCTTAGGCCTACAGTATGTGTGAAGATAAACCGTCTTGGGTATAATTTAAAAGAAGAAAGGGAAGTGTGGCTGTCACGTTCGTCGTAACGATGAGACCAAAGCGCAGCGTGATTTGAATACATTCTTCTTTAATCAAAGAAAGAATACTGAACAAACTATACAAAACAACAAAACGAACGTGAAGCTAATATAACTGAGTGCTGACATGCAACTACACATAGACAATAACCCACAAAACCAAAATGGAAAATGGCAACCTAAATAGGATCCCCAATCAGAGACAACGATAAAGAGCTGCCTCTGATTGGGAACCAATTCAGGCCACCATAGACCTACATATGGCTAGACTACACACACACACCTAGACATACAAAAACCCTAGACAATACAAAACAATCATACCCACCCTCGTCACACCCTGACCTGACCAAAATAATACAGAAAACATAGAATACTAAGGTCTGGGCGTGACAGTGGCTTAGATGCACAACGTGTGTCTCTCTGCAGAATGCACTCTCCTGCCAATTTGTGTGTATTTATTGTTTCATAACTTCATTGTGTAAATTGTTTGCCCTCTGATAGTTAGCGTCTAGCAAATCCCCATTACATACAGTATATCACCAGTAGTACGTTTACCATTAATCCCAATAATTTGTTTAGTTACGGTAATTTCTGTTAATGCATTCAATATATTATTATTACAGTCATTACAGAGTGGACACATTGTTTTCAGAGCTCACAACCTTTGCTACACTTGTGAGAAACAAGTTATGTGTTTTTGTGCCTGATAAGCAGGATATTCAACTTGCAGTTTTTTTGTCAATGATATGTCTGTGAGATATCTCTCTCCGTCAGAACACAGCGCAAAAAAAAACTTCCACACATCCTGTTCTTCTGACGAGATAGAAAGTCTGCTAAATCGACCGTTCTGAGGCTTCTGACTGTCACATGACCCAGTTAAATGAGGAGAAACTGGTTACTAAYACACAGTGTTGTCTAAACAAGGAGATTATGACGATTTGTCATGATGTGTTTTTTTGTCTCACTACCTCAATCAACAGCCAAACAGATCTGAAACAGAGAACTGGTACAGGAAGCGACAAACTGCCACATAAAGTTAGATTCTCTCCCGCCAAAACCTTCTCACGGTAACACTTTACCTAAACTAAAGCATCCTGGTGTAATGCTTTATAAGTTGTTATTAGCATGTAGGAGCCTTTATAATGTCTTATAAAAAGGCTTGTAATATGTTGTTTCTTTCTCTGCATAAACTGTTAAACTATCTGGCTGTTATTTTGTTCAGATACCTAATGCATAATTTACCCAAATGCTTGAAGTAAAAAGTTACCTTTTCAGTAAAATGTGTGAAGCTTCTTCAACAAAACTGGTCTTTAATAAACCTTAGAATGTTCTAAGTAAATTATCAGTGTTTTGAAGGATTGAAGCAGTAATTGTTGTGTGTGAATGTATGTGTTTTTATTGAATTTATATTCAGTAAGATCCTAATTTAGCAAACAAATACATTCATTACGTTAGAACTCTTGTTTTAATTTGTATATTTTTTTTTACATATATACAGTGCAATAACAACATGTTTACATTGTCATTCCTTCACATATTAATTCTCCAACTTGTTATAATTTTTTTCAGCTTACATGCCTCATGGCGTGGTGTCAGAGTAAAAACATATCCTATTGTAAACTTGTATTGGTTTTAAAAGACACACTTAGTAGATAATCGTATCTAATGTCTCATCAAATAACTCCACTGATCAACTGCAGATACCTGCTCATACAGTTACTGCTCTGGCTGTTAACATGCTACATAATATGCATAATTGAAAACATCCCCCAAGACACAGAAAGTCCCTAACTATCACATACTCTGCAAGGTAATCCCCCAGCACCCCATCTCTGTCATAGAAATACAATCTATTTCTATGTTCTCTGTAATCCTTTTCTATGTGTCGTATGTTCAATTTACATTTTTATTAATTTAGCTGACGCTCTTATCCAGAGCGACTCACAGGAGCAATTAGGGTTAAGCACCTTGCTTAAGGGCACATCGAAAGATTTTTCACCTAGTCAACACATGGATTCAAACCAGCGACTTTTCAGTTACTGGCCCAACGCTCTTAACCACTAGCTGCTGCCCCTGTTGTGTTTCTCTTTCAAGTGGAAGCACATGGACTACTAGACACAAATGTCAGCAAGGACTCAAAGTCGCTTCTGTACGTTTCTTCCAGCCTTTCCCTTTGGCCTCTTATCTCTGTACCCAGTAGAATTGACATTTGAAAACATCTTCTTAGGAATTCCATTTGCAAACCCTTCTTGGCTGTCTAACATTGCAGTCCATTGTTGGAAGCCTCGGTCCAGTTTCTACCGTTGGTATTCATTTACACCTTAATGTAGTCTGATGCAGAGTCCAGTAAGGTCCTGTAGATGTTGGATCTGAGGAACCGGGGGTAGGAGTCTTTCTCCATCAATCTGTACACAATCCTCTGGGCCTCGTCGAAGCAAACTGTGGTGGGCGTCTTCACATTCCATCTGATGAGATCTCTGGTCTTGTGGTCAATGTTGATCTGGCGAGAGATAGAGGAAACTGATGAGACTTGGTGGATACAAGCAGATGTGGTCATATATAGTAAATAGTAAATATAGTATAGTAAATATATAGTAAATACATACATGATCAAAGATCTACATGCTTTTCGTAAAGTATTATAAACTGGGTGGTTCGAGCCCTGAATGCTGATTGGCTGAAAGCCGTGATATATCAGACCATATACCACGGGTATGACAAAACATTTATTTTTACTGTTCTAATTAAGTTTGTTACCAGTTTATAATAGCAATAAGGCACCTTGGGGGTTTGTGTTATATGGCCAATATACCACGGCTAAGGGCTGTATCCAGGCACTCCACGTTGAATCGTGTGTAAAAACAGCCCTCTGAGTACAACATACCTCTTTTGGAGCCTCGGCTTCTATATATGTCTTGTAGATTTTCTTGGCCCTGGAGGACAGCCTGAAGGACGACTTGATCTTCTTGTAGTCTTCACAGATCAGCCAGAACTCAATGTTCTCGTCACTGAACTCCGACTTCAGGAAGGCTTGAAATGTTGTCATGCCATCTAAAGGGTGCGGGGGTGGGGGGGACAGACACACAGACAGACTTAGCTAGGCTGAACAACCTGCAAACCTACGAAAATKGACATATGACGATTATATCATCAACCTCCTGTTATATGTTTAAATGTTGTTTTGAAGTACATGAAATGCTTACATTTCGATGCGAGAAGTCTCTCCAAAGACTGGGACCACAGGATAATTTCCTCAGGGCTAAGTCTGTAAAAGTGGAGGACATTTAGTTTCAGATCAAAACCCTGGATGGAGATGTGGTTCCTGGATGTGTCCTGACAGAGTCTATCCTATTTACCGTTCAGTGTTGGGGGATTGGGAAGATCTGCGCTGTAGTCGGGATTTGAAGTCGCTTCCCCTGAAACATGAAGTAAATAGGTGAATAYACTGTAAAACACAAGAATACACACAAAACGTGCACATGCACAATAAAACCAAAAGCTATCTTGTTCCTAAGTGCAAAGGAAACCAGCAACCTCATTTAATGTTTTTTTAGAACAATTAAAGTGCCGAATGAGCGATAAACCAACTTTGAATGTAAAATGTATCAACAATACTGCATATACTCACTTTGTCTGCTTTCTCCTCTTGTCGTCCATGTCCATGTTGTGTGAATGCAGTTCCCTTGATGGTGACGTGACTAAGATAGGCATCTTTGGGGGAACAATAGTTGGGTTCTGTGTATGTAGTACTCAGTGTTGTGGTTCTCTGCTAGTTGTCAAAGTGTATATATTTTGACAGTTTCATCAACACCCCTCTTTATACAGAATATGGCTGCTGTGAGCGTCACGCGTTACGTTCGTTCCAAACCGCAAACATAGAGGAAGTAAGGTATGACGCCCGTTTGTTCAAACCAGCTCAATGTAGTTGCTTGTCTGCACGTTCAGAAACCTGCACAGGTCTGTCGAGAGTAAGGCCAGGAGATGTAAATATGACAGGGGAAATTTAAACAACAGATAAGCAGATATTTACCTTTACTCTGCGAGTTGGCTTAGGTGAAGAATAAAAAACAAGGTCCTTTTGTTAAAGTTTTCAAACATTTGTCAGGTGGAAGTTGTACTTTCATAAGAAGTCCTTTTGATTTCAGGTCCCCATGATTCTGCAACTTCTGTTTCCACCACTCTAAATGTGACTCTATATCTATTTATTTTTTATACAGTTTACCCTCTGTTAGTTAACACATTTACAAGCATTTTTGGGTGTGCGTCAATGCATGCTTTTTTTTACAAGACTTTCTACCAACATAAACTTTTGCCTTTTGAAGAGTATAACCTTTTGGATGAGACAGTACCATAATACAGTGTTCAAATATTTTGGTGTAGGTGTCAGTAGAGTTGGTATCATGACACCTGGATGGATTATTTCCCCATTAATCATTTTATCTGGAGTTTTTGCCAGAAGTATTTGGTCCTTTGTAGCTCAGATGGTAGAGCTTGGCACTTACAACGGCAGGATAGTGGGTTAGATTCCCGCGACCACCCATATGTAAAATGTATGCATGCATGACTGTAAGCATCTGCTAAATGGCATATTACAAATGAAATAGGGTGCAAGCAGAAGGGAGGAAAATACAGTACTTCAAAGATTTGACTGGATTCATCACTGAAAACCCCACTGCCCATCTTTTAGTATCCCAGTAGTGGCCTCTGACATGTCCTTTTCTGTCACAGAGAACCAACCATATAACGTATGTTATATACACAGATACATTGGAGCCGGATCACAATAGATTTAAAAAAAGAGTTAGTCTTGACTATAGGCCTAGACATCATGCTGTCAAAGACACTTAAAGTGATGCTCCAGAGCTTTAAAAAATATAGATATTTCAGCCAGTAGTTTTGAAAGGGGTCCCCAAAAGTTGTGAACAATTGTGTACTACATCATCCATTTCCTATGACATGTAACGTCCTGTAAATTTGTACRATATGTTCCAAATTTGTAAGTGCTTAATATCCCAGACTGCATCTTCAGGTAAAAAAAGGCAGATCTTTAGCATATGACAACTGAGCAGACAAAACCAGTAGTCAGTGTTGCTTTTACATCAGTGATGCTAACAGTTAGTGCCACTGGGAAGAATCAACCAGGATAACTGTGTGATGGTCACATGGTAGCAGAGAACATAATGCTTCAGATACAGTCCTCAGGAATACATGGCCGTTTCATGCTGGGTTCTGTACTGTATGATGTGTCATGTAAAGATTGTACATCAACATAAAACAAATGATATTCAAATTGTATATTGACCACAGCAATGCAGGTTCAATTCAACAGTATTTCTCATCACTTTGAAGCATTCCTGTCAGCTTTGTATCTTAATATCTTCTCTCTCTTCTCTCTCTCCTCTCTCTCTCTCTCTCTCTCTCTCTCTCTCTCTCTCTCTCTCTCTCTCTCTCTCTCTCTTTCTCTCTCTCTCTCTCTCTCTCTCTCTCTCTCTCTCTCTCTCTCTCTCTCTGTGTGTACATCTGATCATGTTGTGTGCACGCCTTGTAGATTTGTACTGTACAGTAGGTTTACCACCAACAGAGGTAAATAAGAGTAGAGAAAACCCAGAGGAAGTTGTGGTGTTCACAACTCAACCCCACCCCTTCCATGTAGTTTACATAGCACCTCTGAAAATAACCTGAACATTCAAAAACCAGACAGAACAAAACGTCTCACTGTCGGTTGGCAGATCACATGTGACTGCCCAAACCACCTACTTCCTCTGTCCTACGCAGCCAACTGAAATGTGTAATGTCATATGAGGACCTGAAAATAAATAAATGAAATATCCCATAAATTAAATATGTGGGAGGCAGTGTATTCGACATGAGGTATAGTCAGTCCACTGACATAGGATTGTTCTATGTTCCACTGACATAGGATTGTTCTATGTTCCACTGACATAGGATTGTTCTATGTTTACTGAGCATAGGAAATGTTCTACTGGTTCCACTGACACAGGATTGTTCTATGTTCCACTGACATAGATTGTTTCATATGTTCCAACTGACACAGGATTGTTCTATGGTCCACTGACACAGGATTGTTCTATGTTACACTGACATAGGATTGTTCTATGTCCACTAACATAGGATTGTTCTATGTTCACTGACTAGGATTGTTCTATGTTCCACTGACACAGATTGTTCTATGTTCCACTGACATAGGATGTTCTATGTTCCACTGAACCATAGGAATTGTTCTATGTTCCACTGACATAGGATTGTTCTATGTTCCACTGACACAGGATTGTTCTATGTTCCACTGACACCAGGATTGTTCTATGTTCCACTGACACAGTAAAGATTGTTCTATGTTCCACTGACATAGATTGTTCTATGTTCCACTAACATAGGATTGTTCTATGTTCCACTGACATAGGATTGTTCTATGTTCCACTGACATAGGATTGTTCTATGTTCCACTGACACAGGATTGTTCTATGTTCCACTGACACAGGATTGTTCTATGTTCCACTGACATAGGATTGTTCTATGTTCCCACTAACATAGGATTGTTCTATGTTCCACTGACATAGGATTGTTCTATGTTCCCACTGACATAGGATTGTTCTATGTTCCACTGACATAGGATTTTCTATGTTCCACTGACATAGGATTGTTCTATGTCTACTGACATAGGATTGTTCTATGTTCCACTGACATAGGTTGTTCTATGTTCACTGACAAGGATTGTTCTATGTTCTACTGACATAGGATTGTTCTATGTTCCACTGACATGGATTGTTCTATGTTCCACTGACATAGGATTGTTCTATGTTCCCACTGACATAGGATTGTTCTATGTTCCACTAACATAGGATTGTTCTATGTTCCACTGACATAGAACAATCCTATGTTCCACTGACTTAGGATTGTTCTATGTTCTACTGACATAGGATGTTCTATGTTCCACTAACATTGATTGTTCTATGTTCCCCTGACATAGGATTGTTCTATGTTCCACTGACATAGAATTGTTCTATGTTCCACTGACATAGGATTGTTCTATGTTCCACTGACATAGGATTGTTCTATGTTCCACTGACATAGGATTGGCATATTGACATATTAGGTACAGTGTGTTTAGTACTGTACTGTGATAGTATTGTATACCTCCTAACATACCTGCTAACTGCAGCCCACACAGAGCATGAGAATTTTGTACATGATAACATATTTTATATATTTTTTACATTTAAATGTAACCTTTATTTTAACTAGACAAGTCAGTTAAGAACAAATTCTTATTTACAACGACGGCCTACCCCAGCCAAACCCTAACCCAGACAAAGAATCAGCTGTATCACAGCCGGCCGTGATTGGGAGGTCCCAGTAGGCGGCGCAACAATAAATAGCCTGTACCATGAGATGTCTTAATTACATCGCGAGTGATATGGTGACCCTCTAGCACGTATGATATATAAGACAGAGCCATCAGTAAGATACTTAATAGGCATCATGTGTTGCTTAACTGACGGCGTGTGCTAGTCCTCAACTAAGAGTTTAAATATAAGAGACTCATCACATGAGCTTTTATTTTTTTCTTATTGGTCTTAGAAGGGTGTTTTTTGGCCATTTTCTCATATAAAAATAATCTTGAGAAGGTTGATGATGTCAATCAGGGTTATGACCAACGGTATTGGTAAATTCCCTGAAGTCGCCCTGTTACGGTTGCAGTGTCTGTCCAAGCTCCATTAGGATAGCTGTCAACAGAAGCGGCTTTAAGGCAAATAAGACCTCTTTCCGAAATTAACTTACGTTAGTCTTAGGCTATTACTAATCAAATAATGAAACCTGGCCCATGCACCAGAACATGAGGAAGAAACGTTCTCCTACGGTGATATGTGTGCACAATTTAGCACAGAAAACAGCGCTGTCACAAGTTTCACATAGACCTTATGAACCACCCATACTATGTTACAGACAATGTGTGTTTTGGAGGAACTTTCACATCATTGAAGTACAAAAGAGAATACCTTTTTCAGATGTTTAAGACTGATCTAATAGAGCTTTAAACCACAGTGTTTAGATGCTCTGAAAAGTGAGTTTAATGTGCGTACTGGGTCAAAGGTGCATTGCTGTGCGATGGCCTGGATAGAGGGCGTTTGCATACCTTACGTAACCATGGTGAAGGCATGCAAAGTGAGCCTAGGATACAGAGAGTATTTCCCAGAATACACATGGTCATAGAAAGTCTCCAATGTCTGTTGGGCTTATTCTTATTGGCTCTTAAAATAGCTGAAAATACACATTTTTTCATGAAATGTCCTTTTTCTAGTTATATATAATATGGGGGGGGGGCTGTATCCCATTAGGGCGCACAATTGGCCCAGCTTTGTCTGGGTAGCGTTTGCTGGGTGCGTTAGCAAAAGTAGAAACAGTCCCTTAGCCGTCGTAAATTTATCCGTTTGTTTGTAAAAGAGTTAAGAATTGTGTGTCTTAACCTAGATTGGCATTGTGTCTAGTACCTATATATTATTAAGAGAACCCAAATGTTGTTATTCATTTATGTACAGTAAATGCCTCCCTACTGTACATCAATAACAAATGAGTTATCATGTACAAAATTTTCTCGATATAAATGTCATCGTTATGTTGTTGGAAATGGCGGCTGCGAAAGGTTACGTCAGCGTCTGTTAAGTGAATATACCAATTTCTACTTATCACAGGGCCGATAAACTGCAGTTACCTAAACACACTACTGTACTACCTCAACTTATGTCACAACATTTTCTCATGGCCCCAAGTCGCGTTATGTCAGCGAACACCGGAAGAACGGACAACAGGGCCCCCTATCGTTTCTTAGTGAGGTTGGAAGCATAGCACCACGGTAATCCAACCTTGTGGGTGTAAATCATATGCGATGAACATAGAAAGCAATCTTCACCCATTGTCATAGCTTTAACCAGTTTTTAGGAACATAGAACAAATCTATGCAGCTGAGAGTGACGAGGTAGAAAACAATTCCTTTTTATGTCGTGACGCTGGAACCCATTTCGTTCAAAACCGCACATGATCTTTCTCGCGTGTGTTGAACCTATGTGGTCATAGACGTTGGGTGATCTATAGGGGTAATCAAAGTGCGCTCATGTTAAACGCATGAAACCAAGAAGAACCAATTAGCAAATAAATCGTCTCAGTGGAACATTGAATACCAATCCGTATCTGTTCAGTGCAGCCTCCGGCGAAACATAGAACATAATACATCGGTATATAAGTCTTTGGAGGCTCTATGTGTACCAGCACTAGCAACCGCATTTTCCGTATGTCAGTCCGACCCCCGATAGAACAGAATCCTGTGTAACAGTGGACATATAACAATCCTGTGTCAGGTGGAACATAGAATTCAAATCCAACTCTATGCTCAGTAGTGAAATTCACTCCGGATTACCTAATCCTGTGAGTGTCAGTGCTTTCAATTAAGTGGGAGAAACAATAGAGAAACAAGGTCCTGGTTGGTATGTTCAGCCTTGGAACATAGGCCACACAAAAAATCCCAGTTGCCAAGGCTCTGTCAGTGGAGAACCCAGGCCCTAGAACAACTCCAATGTTGTTCGGAGCTGCCCGAAGATGTAGAACAATCCTCCATTGTTCCCCAGTGGAAACATAGTCCACGAATCTATTGATCATGTGGAACATTTGTGAGACTACATCATGATGTCAGTTTGGAAACATAGAAACAATCCTATGTGTAGATCTAAGAACAGCCAACACGAGACCTTGGTTTCTATGTCGTAGTTAGCTCGAAACAGTAGAACAATCCTGTGCAGAGTAAGCGAGTGAGAACACAATACCGCCCAAATATAGTCTATGAATGATGGTGTGATACGAATTAGAGTATCATGTTTGAAGTGCCACACGCTATGTCAGTTCCGCCGAGCTGGAACAGTATAACTAAGAGACAATGCGCGTGATGTTAGTGTGAACAAGTAGAATAGGGGAAAACAGATGCCATCCCATGTCAGTGGCATTAACAGCTAGACATCCCCCCAGTTGTGTGAGTCAGCCCATTCGGAACATAGAACAATCCTTGTGTCAGTGGAACATAGAACAATCCTACTGTCAGGGAACATAGAACAATCCTCGATAGCTAAATGGAAACAACATTGTGTGTCTATTATCCTCACTTTCGCCACCCTGGGGCGGAGTTGTCTGAACATAGAACAATCCCATGTCTAGATTAAAACATAGTCAAAGAGACAATCCCTATAGTGGTCAATGCCGTTTGCCAGGACGTTGGGAAAAACATAGAAACGGTAACCTTATTCCAGTCCCAGGAGTCCGGTCCCTTTAGTGTCAGATGGAACATACGAATCAAGTCCAGTGTAATGATCAGGGAACAAATTGAGAACATATTCCGGGTAGTCCGGTCATGGGCAGTCTGACTTCTAACCTCAGGCTGCGAAATGAAGCGTGATCGTGCACTCCCACCAGTCTATGTGCATTTGCGTTATGGGATATTTCATTTTATTCTATTTTCAGGTCGCGTGCAGGGGTGATGAGCGAGTGTGAGCGAGGCATGTGTGCGAGTTGCTGGGTAGGACAGAGGAAGTAAAGATGTGTGTCAGGAATTGTGGGCCCAGTCACATGTGAGATCTAAATAGCCCAACGACATGAGGACGTCATTTTTTCGTGTTCCCTACCCACTGGCTTGCTGCATCTGGTTTTTGTTGGTTTTGAATGGGTATTTTCAGGATTGCTACTGCCAGGTAAACTACAGCTGGCAAATGGATGAAAGGGCCGTCTTGCGAGTACGATGCAGATTGCATCCATTCCCTGTGCGTAGTGATCTCGGTTGGTTGGAGTTGCCGTGTATGGTTAATGTGGAAACCCGCCGACTCGCCCTCTCAGGGTTTCTCGTGACCCTCATCAGTGTATTTACTCCGTGTGTATCCGGGAGGAAAGAGTAAACTACTGCTTAGATTACCGAGTATCCAAATTCAGTCACTAGAGCCCAAGCGCTTTAAGAACATCTTGAACATGACCAAAACGATCAGTATCCGACGTATGCCTGTAAACCACAGAGACAGGGATGGGAAGCAGAGAC
>NC_036859.1:34213097-34218364 GCF_002910315.2 Salvelinus sp. IW2-2015
TTCTTGAAGTGTGTCGACTTGCTCACGCACCCCTCACGGATTTTGAAGTATTGGATTGATGCCAACTCGGGCAAGAGGGAGTTTGCATCATATTTCTCGTTTCCATTCATATTTATCCACGATGGGGRGTGAATGTGTGCTCTCTTCAGGGAGAAGGGAAGTTAATCGGACCACAATCATGGTCAATCAAAACAATTGGGATGTTTTGCATCAAATTCAAAATGATAGCATGCAAGATACATTGCGAAAGAAAAGGCCTTCTCTTTGTCTCCCTGGTTGACTGGGAACTTTAAAGGCCTGAGTTCACTGTGATACCACTTTGTATTGCTGTAATCAGTGCACCTAGTGCACCTATCTCTCCACACAGAAGGACAGGAGTTTGGAAACTCATTTGCATAGTTTMTTTTATTTAGAATATGATGCTTGATTCATTCAGATAATTTTGATTTCAATTTGAGACAGTATCTGATTACATATAATTACAAAAGTGATAATACTATTGATACAAATGAAGAGCTTATTTTGTCATTTAATTTATGGTCAAAGGGGTAACTTTTAGTCTCTAACAGCCATTTTAGTCTCTAACAGTGATACCACAAACCCCCGAGGTGCCTTATTGCTGTTATAAACTGGTTACCAACGTAATTATAACAGTAAAAAKAAATGTTTTGTCATATGGTGCTATACGGTCTGATATACTAYGGCTGTCAGCCAATCAGCATTCAGGGCTGGAAMCACCCAGTTTATACTTCATGTTTTAGAGTAGTGTTTCTCAACCTCTGGACCAATTAGATGGTTTCTGGTTAGATGGTTAGCTGACAGMCATTTAGTCTGTTCTCAAGTGCTAGTTTTAAAGGGGCAATCTGCAGTTGCGAAATCCATTTTTGGAGGTATAGATTAATGATATGTACCCATTGAGTCTTGACAAATATAACTTATAGATGCCTCACGAGTATAGTTCAGCCAAAATCCATCAGAACCCCAAATATTAGCTTATTTTACTCMAATGTTTGTAAACGTTACATTTCTTCAGGCCCATTCCTCAGCTTTTTACAAAAACAGAGGCGAGGTTTCCCACTTTGTTATTTCAACTAAGGATTGCCACATATTAAAGGGATAGTTCACTATTTTGCATCACTATGATACAATACGTTTCCACTTGCATTGCTACATGTAGCCTTTTCCTGCAGACAATGACCAAAAGCTCTGTCTTTGGCCTCATGGGTGGAATGTTATTCATATATTTCATCATTTCATCATTAATAAAGATTATTAAAAAAGCCCAACGAAAATCYGGTGTTTCAATGTCAAACAGTTTTGTTATATTTCAGTCTTCTGTGATGTATATAAAGTGTAATATTGGGATACAAACTCAAAACTGAATACATTTCAACTCTATATCTGACATGGTACATGTGTCTTCTTTTTTAAAGCCCATAACCATGTTTGTGAGGTGTATACTTTTGTTTCAAAGTAGATTTGTTTAAGACCACCAAGAGTCACTCTGTGTGACCCTGATTTAGCCCACTGCCGTAAAAGGTTAAAAACTTTCTAGCCAGGATATTCTGGAAGTTGCTAAACTACATCCCAGGTAACAAAACCCTAGGTAAATTGAAAATATGATAACACCTTCAAAAAGTTAACTACCCCTTTAACCTAAGTGGTCCTCCATGGATGGAGGGACTATATATATCTTGCCAATCTCTGGTACATAAAAGGTTAAGAAACACTTTTAGAGTGTTTGTCGTTTGAGAGAGTCACCTTGCTCCCCTCAGCATATCCTGGTAGACGTCTGACTTGAGGAATCGTGGGTAACAATCCCTGGCCATCAGACTGTAGATCAACTTCTGTGCCATGTCRAATGAGGTCAGGCTCGGCTGAGAGATGTTCTTGGTGATATTTTCTCTGGTCCCACAATCAATGTTGATCTTTAAACAAGACACAATGTACAGTAAATGCATTTCTTTGGTCTTTCTTTTTTTTATACAGATTTCTATATCTAGATCTTATGTCTACTGACTACGCAGGTCATACCGATTAAATATCTCTGCAATAAATCTCTGCATATGCACAATGACAAGCATTACCAGGTGTAGATCCAACCAGGTCCTTTAAGGAATTTGTTCATTTTCAGGGAAGTTTGTTATATCAAATTGTGTTGAAATGTGGAGTTTTATTCTGTTTTACCAGATTGTGATAATATATGTGTCAGAGTAGCAGTGCTGATCTGKGATCAGTTCTCTCATGGCCCATATCATCTTATTCATTATGATGTTAAAGGCTAAACTGATCCTAGTTCAGAATCAGCCSTGGGTAGGTTACTTTCTAAATGTAATCTGTTACAGTTATTAGTTACCTGTCCAAAATTGTAATCAGTAATGCCCACTTTTGTATTACCCAAAACTCAGTAACGTAATCGTATTACTTTCAGTTACTTTTGAATTACTTTCCCCATAAGAGGCATTAGAAGAAGACATACATTATCCATCAAAAGCATTTGGTGTGTCATCATAGTGGTCTCTGACTTGTGGTCAGACTCGCTCAGGTGGAACAAACTTAAACTTGCGTCTTTTTTCAACACTGAATTGAATGTCATTGAGAAGATGGAAAGGTGTCATAATGTCWATTTTTTTCTCAAACATCCTTCCTGAATTTAAAAGTAATCCAAGAAGTAATCATCTAGTTTTTCAAAAGCATCTGTAATCTGATTACAATATTTTTTCAGGTCACATGACTAATTACAGTTACAGTTTCTTTTTAATCAGATGACATGTAACCAATTACATGTAATCASTTCCTCCCCAATCCTGTTCAGCTCCACGATACACAGTCCCAGRTGGCTACTTACCTGTCTTGGTGCTTCACATTCCACAAACTCTGAGTAGATCCTGTTTGCAGATGAGATCATCTCTGGAAGAGACTTGATGTTCTTGTACTCCTCACAGGCCAGCCAAAACAGAATATTCTCCTCACTATACTCTGATTTAAGGAACTCTCGGAAAGCCGCCTGCCCGGCTGGAAATAGGGAAGAATATGAAAAGGGAAAATGTAAGATTTATTGGAAATGGGAATTTCTCWTTGTTTGTTATTGTTAGAAAGTATATGAACATGAGTTCTGATAAAGGCAGTAATACCAACTTGATACATTTTAGTTACTGGAAGTAATACTAACTTGATATATTTAGCACTCTTGGTGATTGCCTTTCAGACAGGCAATATAGTAAAAAGATATAACTTTGTCCTTACATTTACAACCCAGGAGTTTGTCCACAGACTCTCCCCAAGTCTCAGCCTCTTCAAGTGGGTCCTTGGGAAAGCAACAAAATCTACCCTTGAAAAGAGTGTTGAGATCCATCACTAGCGCAGTTATCAGTGGTTCTCAAAACACAATATCAAATCTACCTCACACCTGGAGAGAAAATAGATTAATATCGTTTTCATCAATTCTTTTTATTTTCTTTTGTCCAGTCAACAGAGCATCCAAAAATTCTAATTACTTGTTATCCAATACATTATATATTCATATCAACTTAAATTCAAAATGGACATATGACCCTTCACATTTCTGTAGCAAGTTGTAATTTATATTGAAATATAGAGTCATTCATTTACAGAATCAGACATAAAGAAACTCACTTTATTGCCATGGCTGCGTTGTCTGTCTGGGAGAGAGAAAATAGWTCCTGCCAGTGTGAAGCTGAGATTGGGATTGTTTTGAGGTGAAGGAGTTAAGTTGCATGGACTGATCTAAACAAGGCTCCCCTTGGAACACATGAAAATCAGTATGCAAAGTGATGTTTGGAGAGAGGGTATATATATAAATATTTGGTGAGAGAGTATACACCTGTGATTCAAGGAGTGGCCCTCATGCCTTCTGTTATATCCTGTCCACCTCAATATCATTTATAGATATGAGGATGAAAGGCAGAGTACATAATCCTAATACAACCCTAATGTCAAAAGAGCGTACCATTACCGTTTCGCCACATTATTTCTCAGTGGATAAATACTGCACAGTAAAACAAAGTGCTACCAAAATCTCTTTAAGATAGTCATCCATAGGCAGTTAAAACAACATTCATAAAATAAACATACATGGCTATATATTATTACAGAAAAATAGTCAGCCAGTGCAGGGTTTCCCAATACATATATATTTTTTTTAACCTTTATTTAACCAGGTAGGCTAGTTGAGAACAAGTTCTCATTTACAACTGCGACTTGGCTGATGAAGCCAGGCGACGGGAGCCTGGCCGTAAACTGGCTGATGAAGCCAGTCGACGGGAGCCTGGACGTAAACTGGCTGATGAAGCCAGTCGACGGGAGCCTGGACGTAAACTGGCTGATGAAGCGCAGTCGACGGGGAGCCTGGCCGTAAACTGGCTGATGAGCCAGGCGACGGGAGCCTGGCCGTAAACTGGCTGATGAAGCCAGGCGACGGGAGCCTGGCCGTAAACTGGCTGATGAAGCCAGTCGGCGGAGCCTGGCCGTAAACTGGCTGATGAAGCCAGTCGACGGGAGCCTGGCCGTAAACTGGCTGATGAAGCCAGCGGACGGGAGCCTGGCCGTAAACTGGCTGATGAAGCCAGGCGACGGGAGCCTGGCGTAAACTGGCTGATGAAGCCAGCGACGGGAGCCTGGCCGTAAGCTGGCTGATGAAGCCAGGCGACGGGAGCCTGGCCGTAAACTGGCTGATGAAGCCAGGCGACGGGAGCCTGGCCGTAAACTGGCTGATGAAGCCAGGCGACGGGAGCCTGGCCGTAAACTGGCGCTGATGAAGCCAGGCGACGGGAGCCTGGCCGTAAACTGGCTGATGAAGCCAGGCGACGGGAGCCTGGACGTAAACTGGCTGATGAAGCCAGTCGACGGGAGCCTGGCCGTAAACTGGCTGATGAAGCCAGGCGACGGGAGCCTGGACGTAAACTAAAGAGCATAAAGGGAAACGCCCTGCGTCCTGTGTATTACACTGGATTTGCATATCCGTTGTGGAATATCTTCCACATTAATCTCAAGGACACATGGACAACAATATGGTATGCTATGCACTGGGCTGCACTCTGTGCATACTGCATATGATATATGTCTGCCAAATCTAACTCTACAATAACACTAGGCTTCATTGGCTTTTGTGCGAATCAGAGCATGTACAGTGGGGCAAAAAAGTATTTAGTCAGCCACCAATTGTGCAAGTTCTCCCACTTAAAAAGATGAGAGAGGCCTGTAATTGTCATCATAGGTACACTTCAACTATGACAGACAAAATGAGA